>NC_073400.1:1198865-1398865 GCF_028641065.1 Leucoraja erinaceus | reverse complement strand
AACTCAGCTGGACAGGCAGCATCTCTGGAGAGAAGGAATGGGTGGTTTCGGCTTGGCTTGTGACCCTTGGCTTGGCTTGGCTTTGGCTTTGGCTTGTGACCCTTCTTCAGACTGGTTAGAGATAAGGGAAATGAGAGGTACAGTCCAAAGAAAGCTTTGATGTAGACGGAGATGTGGAGAGATAAAGAACAATGAATGAAAGATGCAAAAAAGTTACGATGATAAAGGAAACAGGCCATTGTTAGCTGTTTGTAGGGTGAAAATGAGAAGCTGGTGCAACGGGTGGGATAGGCATAGACAGAGAGGGAATGGCAGGTCTACCTGCAGTTAGAGACATCAATATTCATACCACTGTGCTCACAAGCTGCACAAGATGCATTTCCTCCAATTTACATTTAGCCTCACTCTGTCAGTGGAGGAGATAGAGGAAAGAAAGGTCTGTGTAGGAATGGGAAGGAGAATTAAAGTGTCCAGCAACGGGAGATCAGGTTGGTTCACGCGGGCTGAGCGAATGTGTCAAATGTTATAGCACCCGCCAAAACGACCTCATCTATCATTGTTACTTTTTGCGTATCTTTCATTCATATCTCTCTACATCATCGTCTATATCTCGTTTCCTTTTCCCGCGATTTTCAGTCTGAAGAAGTGTCTTGACCCAAAACATCATCGATTCCTCTCCAGAGATGCTGACTGTCCTGCTGAGTTACTCCAGGATTTTGTGTCTATCTTCGGTTTATACCAACATCTGCAGTTCCTTCCTGCACATACAGAGACGCCAGTTTGCTGCCATTTTCAAGTCCCAGTTGTTGTAAGTGCAGTGATCTTGACCTGATCATGAAGGTCTGTTGTTCTGCTGGCGTTGAGAGATCATTCTGGCACCGGCCCGCTGTTGGGCAGTAGAGAGGCCCGGTTTGGCAGAGTCGCTGGTGGAGGCCCACGGGGGCCTGGAGTAAAGATCCAGGTCGGTGTCCCGGGGAGGCGGTGGTGCCGTTCCTCGTGGCTTCGATGTCGTCGTGGGTCTCGGCCTCGTGGTGTTCGGGCAGGTGGCGCGGTCCAGTGGTGGAGCCCCGGGCTTGCAGGCGGTCGAGTCGAGGAGTGTCGGTGGAGGCGGACAAGCTGGTGTCGGTGAGTGAGGCCCGGAGCTGCGGGAGAGTCGGAGCGAGGGCCTGCTGGAGCCGGCACATCGCAGCCAGTGTAGAACGCAGGGCACGGAAGGAGAAGTGTTGTGAAGAGCGGCAGATCGACTGTCGGTAACTGTGATCCCCGCGGGTTGTGTCCAAACTGGAATGTCTGGAACCGGAGCTGGAATCCCCGTGGTGGAAGATGGAGGCGCACGCAAGCACCGAGAAAACACACGTGGTTGTGGCAGCGGGTCTGGGTTAAAACGTGGTCGTAGAGTCGAAGAGCAGGAGGAATCACAGAGGGAGAGCAGCGAGGGAGGGTGGTGCTGAACTCCGCATGGAGAGAGGTGGAGAACTTCAAAGTAGACTACCTTGAGGAGATTTTGCAGTGGAGCAGACAAACTGTGTAGGAAGGAACTGCAGATGCTGGTTGAAACCGACAATAGATACAAAATGTTGGAGTGACTCAACATCTCTGGAGAGAAGGAATGGGTGACGTTCCGGTTCGAGACCCTACCTCAGACCCTGAAGTTGGAGTCTGAAGAAGGGGTTTGACCTGAAACATCACCTGTTTTCCAGAGATGCTGTCTGACCCGTTGAGTTACCCCAGCACTGCCGTTTTTCAGCCATGTATAGGCATTGTAGCTCATTCACATGCAGTCAGGGCCTGTTTTGTGATTTTATGTGTTCATTTGGTGCAACATTTTGACACCACTAACTTTTCTAATATATATTATTTTAATAATTAGTCAAATTTTTAACATGCGTTGATTAAGTAATTTTTAGTTATTAATTTATTACATTTGAAGTTGATTGGTCACAAAATCAAAACAGGACATGACGATATATCTGACCTAGTGAACCGGGCATCGCATGACTACAAGAATGGTCCAAATACCATAATGTGTCAGCCTCTTGTGTTTGCCTAAAAGCTTCCTAAAATCTAGCTGATGACCTACGGTTAACATGACAAACATGGAGACAAGTACTTTGTGGCACAGTAATTAATGATCTGGATGAGGGAATTGAAGGCAATATCTCCAAGTTTGCGGATGACACTAAGCTGGGGGGCAGTGTTAGCTGTGAGGAGGATGCTAGGAGACTGCAAGGTGACTTGGATAGGCTGGGTGAGTGGGCAAATGTTTGGCAGATGCAGTATAATGTGGATAAATGTGAGGTTATCCATTTTGGTGGCAAAAACGGGAAAGCAAACTATTATCTAAATGGTGGCCGATTGGGAAAGGGGGAGATGCAGCGAGACCTGGGTGTCATGGTACACCAGTCATTGAAGGTAGGCAAGCATGCTACTGCGGGTCTGCGGACGGCGGCATCGGGAGCCCGCGGATCCCTGGAGGGAGACCGCTTTTCGGGGCTCCTGCAACGGCGAATTCTCCCGCCCGTGTTGCGGGATTGAAGAGCTCCTGGAGCGGGGCCTGACACCACTGCCCCGCGCGGCTGGAATGGCCGCGGGACTTTGCGAGCGCACACCGGGGGCTCCAACACCAAGACCCGGTGTGCGACCTCGCACCACCCGGCGTGGCTTCAATGGCCGCGGGACAATCGCCATCGCCAGCCGGGGGCTTTGACTTTGACTCTGACATCGGGGGGGGGGAGAGTGCAGTGGAGAGATAAGTTTTTTTGGCCTTCCATCACAGCTATGTGATGGATGTTTATGTAAAATGTAATTATGTTGTGTCTGGGGTCTATTTGTGTGTAATGTATGGCTGCAGAAACGGCATTTCGTTTGGACCTCCAGGGGTCCAAATGACAATTAAATTGACTCTTGACTCTCTCTTGACTCTTGCAGGTGCAGCAGGCAGTAAAGAAAGCGAATGGTATGTTAGCTTTCATTGCAAAGGATTTGAGTATAGGAGCAGGGAGGTTCTACTGCAGTTGTACAGGGTCTTGGTGAGACCACACCTGGAGTATTGCGTACAGTTTTGGTCTCCAAATCTGAGGAAGGACATTATTGCCATAGAGGGAGTGCAGAGACGGTTCACCAGACTGATTCCTGGGATGTCAGGACTGTCTTATGAAGAAAGACTGGATAGACTTGGTTTATACTCTCTAGAATTTAGAAGATTGAGAGGGGATCTTATAGAAACTTACAAAATTCTTAAGGGGTTGGACAGGCTAGATGCAGGAAGATTGTTCCCGATGTTGGGGAAGTCCAGGACAAGGGGTCACAGCTTAAGGATAAGGGGGAAATCCTTTAAAAACCGAGATGAGAAGAACTTTTTTCACACAGAGAGTGGTGAATCTCTGGAACTCTCTGCCACAGAGGTTAGTTGAGGCCAGTTCATTGGCTATATTTAAGAGGGAGTTAGATGTGGCCCTTGTGGCCAAGGGGATCAGAGGGTATGGAGAGAAGGCAGGTACGGGATACTGAGTTGGATGATCAGCCATGATCATATTAAATGGCGGTGCAGGCTCGAAGGGCCGAATGGCCTACTCCTGCACCTAATTTCTATGTTTCTATGTTTCTAAGCTGGCAGTGTGAAGGGAACCTTTCAGAACCCAGCAATATTAAAGACAAAGCCAACAGGAATCCAGTAATGTAACTGTCAAAATCTCACCCATTATCCGACTCCAGGCAAATGACAGGCACATCAGTCGGGTCGGCGGTGAGCTTTGCTGCTTGCTGCGCAAGAACAGAGACTACACCGGCATGTTCATCAACCAGCGAGCCACGACCTGGAGAGAGAACAAAACAAGTCACATCTGACCAGGGCTTACACTGCCCATGGCACCAAGCAATGGGACCATCAGGGCTGGCATGTCAACCGTTCTCAGGGGAGCATTTGTCAAGGTTCCACATGATAGGCTACTTGCATGGGAGCCAAGGAGAGACAGCTGAATGGATAGAAAATTTGCTTCATGGATGGAAACAGAGGGTGATGGTGGAAGGTTGTTTTTCGGACTGGAGGCCTGTGACTAATGGTGTGCCGCGAATTCGGTGTTAGGCCCATTGATGTCTGTCATCAATTGCAGCAGTATCATGATCGGTTGAGCAGGTGGGCTGAGAAAAGGTTAATGGAATTTAATAAGATGATCTAAAAGGCTTTCGGCACATTGACCTTCATCAGTCAGCGTATTGAGTATAGAAGTTGGGAGGTTATGTTACGGTTATACAAGACATTGGTGAAGCCACATTTAGAGCATTGTGTTCATAATTGAATGGTGGTGCAGGCTCGAAGGGCCGAATGGCCTACTCCTGCACCTAATTTCTATGTTTCTATGTTTCTAGTAATACAGCGCAATTGTTGCTGCGTCACAGTACCTGACCTCGGATGCTGTCTGTGTGGAGTTTGCACACCTCCATGGGATTGCGTAGCTTTTAGTTTAGTTTAGTTTAGAGATAGAGTGCGGAAACAGGCCCTTCAGCCCACCGTGCCAGCAACAATCAGCGATCCCCACACACTAACACTGTCCTACACACACACTAGGGACAATTTATGCATGCACCAAGCCAATTAGCCTACATACCTGTTTAAGAAGGAACTGTAGATGCTGGAAAATTGAAGGTAGACAAAAGGTAGAGAAACTCAGCGGGTGCAGCAGCATCTATGGAGTGAAGGAAATAGGCAACGTTTTGGGCCGAAACCATTCTTCAAATCCTTCCTACATACCTGCACGTTTTTAGAGTGAGGGAGGAAAACCAAGATCTCGGAGAAATCCCAGGCAGTCACGTGATTAACGTACAAACTCTGCACAGATGGCACACGTGGTCGGGATCAAACCCGGGTCTCCGACGCTGCAAGCACTGTAATGGGCCTGTCCCACTTAGGTGATTTTTCAGGGGACTGCCGGCGACTGTCAGAGTGGAACACACACACACACACACACAACACACACACACAACACACACACACACACACACACACACACACACACACACACACACACACACGCACACGCACACGCACACGCACACACGCACACACACAGCTTCCTACATGTGGGGGACAGGGCAGAATGGACTCTGTAAGTCAAAGAACAAGTTAGCGTGTTGTATCTCTAAACTAAACAACCTTGTCTCTTCCCAAATTTGGTACGAAACACAGTTGATTAATGGCCTTAAATATAATGTTGCATCCTGTATTTTATGAAGATTGTAGACTACAGTACAGGAACGCAATGTCTATGATGAATATGATGTCAAGTTAAAGTAATCCCCTCTGCATGCACGTGATCCATATATCTCCTTGCCATCCAGATCCATACTTAGGGTTAGGTTTGTTATTATTTTTACATGTACTGAGGTACAGTGAGAAGCTTTGTTTTGCCTGCTGTCCAATTAGATCAGATGTACCAGACATAGATATATTCAAGTCAAACTCAAGTACGATAGATTGAGCAAAGAGGATGATACAGAATGCAGAATATAGTTCTCGGCATTGTTGCACATCAGTTCCAGAGTCCAATGTCACAATGGGGTAGAGGTGAATCGGACAGTACCCTAGCTTATGGAAGGACTGTTCAGAAACCTGATAGCAGAGGGGAAGAAGCTGAGTCTGGTGGAGGCTTTATTTAAAGAGTTGGATTTTTTTTAAATTTGTACAAAGCATGTTGGAAACAGATTATTTTTCTACACCTGCCATTTCTCAGTAAAAACCATTGATGCATTAGAAAAAATTGTAGGTTAATATATTCCCTAAACTGTAGATCCTGTGATTGATGGAAAGTGGCAGCATTCAGTTCACATAACACAGATACAAGGCCAACTATTAACTGTACAGCAGAATGGAGAGATCAGCAGTAGGGAGCAGTCAGCGATACCATTGACGGAGATGTTGATGTAGATTCCTCTCTGCACAATCCCGGCTTGCAGACTGATAATATTCTCCCTTCACACTGCGGGGGTTTGAATGTATTGACGTTTCTGCATTTATCAGGATGGCTCCTTTTCTTTCAAGTTTTCACGATTCTGACAAAGAACATTGTGCCTAGGAAGATAAGTGGAGCATTCTGACAGAAGACTCATTCTTTTGTATCTTCCATTGTCACCTCGATAGCATCTGATAGCGGGCTGGTACGACTGCTTACTGATGTGGAATATAAAACATGGGAGGAAGGGAAAGAGCTCTGTTATAAAACAGATAATTCAGATTAAACTGTGCACTACAGATGGAGGAGAGGGAATGATTAGCCAACAGGATGAACTGGAATCCAGGTGTTAAAGATCTTGCACGGTACAGGATGTACAAAACCTACCCTTTGTTATTTTCCTTTCATCCGCGGCACAATATATCCATTCGTATACTGTATATCAGTCTGAAGAAGGGGCCCGACACGAAACATCACGTGTCTATGTTCTCCAGAGATGCTGCTTGACCCGTTGAGTTACTACAGCACTTTGTGTCCTTTTGTATTCCATCTGAGTGAAGCCACATGGCTGTGGGGAAGTAGCTGTTCCTGAACCTGGACGTTACAGTTTCAGGCTCCTGTACCTTCTTCCCGATGGCAATGGTGAAGTGAGTGTGTGGCCAGGATGGTGTGTGTCTTTGATGATGTTGGCAGCCTTTTTGAGGCAGTGACTTCGATAGAACCCTTCAATGGTGGGGAGGTCAAAGCCAGTGATAGACTGGGCAGTGGTCACAACTTTTTGTAGTCTTTTCCGCTCCTGGACATTCAAGTTGCCGAACCAGGCCATGATGCAACCAGTCAGAATGCTCTCTACCGTGCACCTGTTGAAGTTCAGGAGAGTCCTCCTTGACATGCCGAATCTCCGTAATCTTCTCAGGAAGTAGAGTCGCTGATGTGCCTCATTTATAATTGCATCAGTGTGCTGGGTCCAGGAAAGATCGTCGGAAATATGCACGCCCAGGAATTTGAAGTTTTTGACCCTCTCCACCATCGTCCCATTGATGTAAACAGGATTGTGGCAAGTCAGGCAGCATCTGTGGAGGAAACGGTCAGACCACATTCTCGCGGCAGATAAAACTGGTACAGAGGGGTAGGGGTGGGACAAAGCCTGGTTAGTGATAGGCGGAAGGTACACAATAATGCTGGAGAAACTCAGCGGGTGCAGCAGTATCTATGGAGCGAAGGAAATAGGCAACCTTTCGGGTCAGGTGAGAGAGGGGGTGACTGGCAGATCATTGAAGTAAGTGACAAAGACTGGAGGTGAAGGGGGTGGCAGATAAGAAGAGAAGAGAGTGAAATGTAAAGTGGAGGGAGGGATATGGGCAGAAGGGGACAAAAGGATATATGGGAGATGTGGTTGAGAGGGGGATTGAGGCGTAGGGTGACTATTGAAGTGCACGGTCTTCACTTCCCACGGATCTCATCTCCATGAGTTGCACATCTGCAAGTCCAATGGCAGCTGAACTAGTCCATGCAAAGACTCCAAGACAAGCTTTGTTGACGATGAGAAGTGATATTCAAAGGTCCCATGTTCTGACTGTAAATAATCCCACTTCACAGCTCAGTCAATATGAAGCATCTTATGTGAGGGTTGAGTAATCAATGAGGATTTCAGGCGAAGGGGCAGAGCGCAGCCAGAGGTATCAGGCGAGGGCCAAGTGGCCCATGTGTCCCAAGAGGGCACCTGTTGAGCTGCTGCAAGA
Source organism: Leucoraja erinaceus (assembly GCF_028641065.1). Taxonomy (NCBI): domain Eukaryota; kingdom Metazoa; phylum Chordata; class Chondrichthyes; order Rajiformes; family Rajidae; genus Leucoraja; species Leucoraja erinaceus. The sequence continues at coordinate 1,391,175 of NC_073400.1, read as the reverse complement.
ATGCCATTGTTCAATTTCAGTATACACTATAAAACACACTATTAATGGCTCTCTTGATGTGGGTACTCAATGAATTAAGGTGAAGGGTTAGAAGGTGAAGGAATTTCAGGTAAGCAGGTGTTACAGGCAAGGCATCAATGGATACAGGGGTAGGCACTAAATGCTGGAGTAACTCAGCGGGACAAGCAGCATCTCTGGAGAGAAATGTAAAGGGTCGTTTTACTTCAAACAGATAACAACACAAAAATTACTGATAAAGCAAAATCTTTATTTCGCCCAAGCGGGTGTGGCAGTAAACACTTACAGTATGTAGAATACAGACTATAGACTCACTCTATCCCCCACACAAAGAGGTAATGTTCAATCAGATATATTTATACCCCAATAATCAGCATATCAGCAATACCTTATCTTACAGAGCATTGTACAGCCTCTTCCCTGTTAGGATTGACAGGTTCTTCCGACAGAGGTAAGGTTAGCCCATATATCGTTATGCTGAAGAAGCTGTTTTTCTGCAGATTAAGCACTTGGTTTTTTTACCTTGTTGAACGCACATTACAATCTTATAGAGTAAAGAGTACGAGCCAAGTGTCTGAACATTCTCCTGATGTCTATACCATAGAGGAAAACATTCATGTATGTGCTGTTATCTCGTTGGTGTTATGGAAGAAGGGCAAAAACATTTTTGTTCTGATGCTGTAGCCTTGCTAGCGTAATAGGAGAAAGGTTAAGCATCCATTTTATTGCTTTAATTCTACAGCTGAATCCATTTTGTAACTTTTAAATCTTTAAACTTTCTCAGAAGGAATGGCCGATGTTTCGGGTTGAGACCCTTTTTCTGACTGATGTCAGAAGATAGAATGTAGTTGGAGACAGTAAGACTGGTGGGAGAACTGGGAAAGGGGAGGGGATGCAGAGAGAGGGAAAGCAAGGGCAGTCAGGATGGGAGGGAATACATCGAAGTCCCTCACCCTGAGCACAGGATCGCCCCATTGTTGCGTCCTCAGCCCCCTATTGTACTCCCTGTACACGCAGAACTGTGTGGCTAGGTTCAGCTCCAATTCAATAATTAAGTTTGCTGACGACACTGTGGTGGTGGGCCTGATCTCAGACAACGATGAGAAGGCCTCCCAGGAGGAGGTGGCTGTTCTAGCACTCTGGTGCCAGGATAACAGCCTCCTCTTGAACATCAAAAAAACGAAGGAGCTGATCATGGACTTTAGGAGGGCACAACATCCGAGGACGTACACTCCATTGAGGATAAATGGGGATCCTGTGGATAGGGTGAGCTGTTTTAAATATCTGAGAGTCCACATCTCCGAGGATATGACATGGGCATCACACGCCTCAGCACTCATGAGTAAGGCAAGGCAGCGCCTTTACCACCTCAGGCAAGTGAGGAAATTCAGAGTGTCTCCGAGGATCCTCCAGTACTTCTACACAGCGGCGGTGGAAAGCATCTTGTCCGGGAACATTACCAGCTGGTTTGGGAATTGCTCTGCCAAGGACAAGAAAGCTCTGCAGAGAGTATGGGAACTTCACTCGCCCCCCTGCAGGAACTTTTCATCAGGAGGTGCAACTCCAGAGCCAACAATATCATGAGAGACCCCTTCCACCCCTGCAACGGACTGTTCCAGCTGCTACGGTCAGGCAAACGCCTCCGTTGCCATGAGGTGAGAACGGAGAGGTTGAGAAGGAGTTTCTTCCCAGAGGCCATTCAGACTGTAAACGCCTATCTCACCAGGGACTAACTCTACTGAACGTTTTTCCATCCATTATTTATTATGTAAAAGAATATGTGTGTTATGATTGTGTTTATAGCTTGTTTGGTTGTTTGGTTGTTTGTCTTTTGCACAAAAGTCCGCGACCATTGCCACTTTCATTTCACTGCACATCTCGTATGTGTATGTGACAAATAAACTTGACTTGACTTGACTTGACTTGGCTATTTGAAGTCAGAGAAGTCAATATTCATACCGCTGGGGTATAAACTACCCAAGCGAAATGTTCCTCCAATTTGCACTGGGTCTCAATCTAACATTGGAGGAGGCCCAGGATGGAAAGGTCAGATTGGAAATGGGCGGGGAGTTGAGGTGCTGAGCAACTGGGAGATCAGGTAGGTTAAGGCGGACTGAGCGGAGGTGTTCAGTGAAATCATCGCCGGGCCTGCGCCGAGGTGGCAAAAGTGTTGGAGGATTATAAAAAAAGCATACAGCATATAATCCTCCATCACTGTCGCGACCTCCAACGGGATCCCACTGCTGGCCACGTCTTCCCATCTCCACCCCTTTCTGCTTCTACAGAGACCATTCCCTCCACAACTCTCTGGTCAACTCGTCCCAAACTACCCCTCCCCAGGCACTTTCCCAAGCAACTGCAGGAGATGCTACACCTGTCTCTCTACCTCCCCCCTCGACTCCATCCAAGGACCCCAACGGTCTTTCTAGGTGAGGCAGAGGTTCACTTGCACCTCCTCCAACCTCATCGACTGTATCCTCTTTTCCAGATGTCAACTTCTGTGCATCAGCAAGAACAAGCGCAAACTCAGCGATCGTTTCGCTGAACACCTCCACTCACTCCGTCTTAACCTATCTTATTTCTCATCACTTCAAAACCCCCTCCCATTCACAATCTGACCTTTCTGTCCTGGGCCTCCTCCATTTTCAGAGTGAGGCCCAGTGCAAATTGGAGGAACAGCATCTCATATTTTGCTTGGGTAGTTTACACCCCAGCAGAATGAACATTGACGTTTCAAACTTCAAAAAGCCCTTGCTTTCCTTCTCTCTCCATCCCCTCCCCCTTCCCAGTTCTCCCACAAGTCATATTGTCTCCGACTACATTCAATCTTTTACCCGCCCATATTTGACATCAGTCTGAAGAAGGGTCTCGACCCGAAATGTCACCCTTTCCTTATTTCCAGTGATGCTGCCTGTTCTGCTGAGTTACTCCAGCATTTTGTGTCTACCTTCGATTTAAACCAGCATCTGCAGTTCTTTCCTACACATGGATACAGGGGTTACAGGAAAGGTGACAATGGATACTGAGGCATTAAAGGTAAGGCAACAATGAGATAGGGGTTACAGGTGAGGTACCAATGGATGCTAAGGAGTTACAGGTGAGACTGGTGGCTACTGAGGGATTACAGGTGAGGGGTGGCTGGGCACTGAATGATCACTGGTACAGATCTGTGAACAAATTTACCTGGTGGAGGCAAGAGATCTACCAGAGGCGAGAGAAACTCCTCTTTCAAGAAAAGGTGAAGTGACTGCAGGCGAGAGGCAGGTCAGGCAGAGTTTGATGAACTCCTGGTTTCAGGTGCAGTACCAACACTTCCTGCCTGGGCTAGCACCACGTCTAATCTCAGACTCTTTCAGCAAGTAGAAAAGGTGAGCTGGAAATTGGAAAGGGGGTGAGGTAAAGAGGACAAAAACATTTGACATTTTCATATTTAATCACAAAAGTTCTGGTGATAGACTGAAGAAGCATCTCACCCCGAAACGTCACCTATTCCAGAGATGCTGTCTGACCCGCAGTGTTACTCCAGCTTTTTGTGTCTATCTTCCAGTGATAGACCAATTGTTTAGTGAGCTAAAGATCTGACCAAAGGCTCGTAAAAATAAATTAAACCGATTTTAAGAGAACATGCTGATCTATGTGAAACGGTATGTCCTCCTTAGAGAGAGGTTTGATTAACTTCTCCTAAAATACATAGTGCCCTCAACACATTGTGAACAGAAAACTCCCTCATGAGAATCAGCTGTTCAGAAGTGTGTGCAATTGATCAGTGAAGTTCCATTAAAAAAGACAACCATTTAGTGGAGGCCAAAATGAGTCCCATTTTTTGCATCTCTGAAGTGTCCTGCAGTGTTCTGCAAGCTGATGACTTCCTCGTTATGAGGGAGAGTTATTTACTAATTCAGAAAGACACAAAGTGCTGGAGTAATTCACTGGGTCAAGCAGTATCTCTGGCGAACATGGATAGGTGACAATTCGGGCTGGGACATTTCTTCAGACTACTTCTTACTAATTTAGTTTCCATTCGGACAATTCGGAGAAAAAAATATTTCTAAACCCCTGCATGAGCATCTTGGAGAGTGGCAAGCTTGTTCACTGAAAATAGTAGAATACAGTAAACCCTCATTTCAATGGGACTATTTATAACAGTTTTGGTTATAGTGGACAGATCTATTGATGGCTGCCCACACCGCCTCACTGGCCACTTCCAGGCTGGACATACTGCCACCATCGCCAGCACATACAGCTTCCTGAGCCCCTTCTAGGTCACACTTAGCTCCACCACTGACCCTTACCTGCACGCTGACCGCCCGCCACCATTACTCCACTGATCCTCACCTCCCCTCTGGCTACCAGAAGGCCGAGGCCATCAACTCACCTGGATTCCAGGCCCAGTACCACACCGAGAGTCTGAAGAAGGGTCCCAACCTAATACATCACCGATCCATGTTCTGTAGTGATGCTACCTGACCCGCTGAATTACTCCTGCAGTTTGTGTCCTTTTGTGTATTGACCAGCAACTGTACTTGTTTGTTCCTCCTAATACAAAGATAGTCCCTTACACAGTTATAGAGGACAGTCAGCAATAATGGCACCACACCCTACGGTTCGTTATAACGAGGGTTTACTACAGTTTTAGTGCAATAATTGTCTGCTACTGTAGGTTGATCCTTTCATCCAGTTGTTCTGGTTCAAGGTTATTCCAGGAGAGGCGGTTCATTCACTGCCTCACTTCTCCCTTCCTCATCCCTTGCATTGTCACATGGAGAAGCTCTCCTCTCTGGAGGCTGCAGAGTTGCTATGTGAAATGAGTTGGAGCTGTGTTAGTTGCTTAAATACATAGACAGTTCCATGCCCACTGCCATTTCAATACCAGGAGAATCTTGGAGGAAATGTAGAAATGATGTAAAAACATACCCTTCATATCTCCAGAAATAAGGAGGGTTTGTGCAGTTAGCAAAGTGTAGATAGAACTGCATAGGTGGGGGATCGCCATGCTGACAGGCAGGTTTGCCACTGCGACACAGGTGGTTTTAAACTAAATAAGGGGGAGGAGTGTCAAATGGGATAGTCAAGGATGGAGTTAAAGGGAAAGGGAGTAAAGGGATAGTTAATGATCCCAGAATTAACGGGAAACAAAGCTCACAAAGGGATAGGAGAGTGTGGCCAAGTGTAATAGGGATCGATGTGAAAGGTGAGATGCGTAAGGAATTAAAAGTATTGTATATGAATGCGTGAAGTATAAGAAGTAAAGTAGATGAGCTTGAGGCTCAGTTAGAGGTTGGTAGATATGATATTGTGGGGATTACCGAGACGTGGCTGCAGGAGGATCGGGCCTGGGAACTTAATATTCAGGGTTATACATCCTATAGAAAGGACAGGCAGGTGGGCAGAGGAGGGGGGTAGCTCTGCTGGTGACGGATGGAATTCAATCCCTTGTGAGGGAAGACATAGGGACTGACGATGTAGAATCAGTGTGGATTGAGTTGAGGAATTGTAAAGGCAAGAAGACACTAATTGGTGTTATCTACAGACCCCCAAATAGTAGCCCGGATGTAGGGTGTAAGTTGCAGCAGGAGTTAAAACTGGCATGTAACAAAGGTAATGCCACTGTGGTGATGGGGGATTTCAATATGCAGGTAGACTGGGAAAATCAGGTTGGTTCAGGACCCCAAGAAAAAGAGTTTGTTGAATGCCTCCGAGATGGATTCTTAGAGCAGCTTGTAATGGAGCCAACCAGAGAAAAGGTAATTCTGGATTTAGTGTTGTCCAATGAACCAGATATGATAAGAGAACTCGAGGTGAAGGAACTGCTTGGAGGTAGTGATCATAATATGATGAGTTTTAATCTGCAATTTGAGAAGGAGAAGGTTAAATCGGAAGTGTCAGTGATGCAGTTGAACAAAGGGGACTATGAAGCCATGATAGGAGAGCTGGCCAAGGTAGACTGGAAAGGGGTACTAGCAGGAATGATGGTGGAACAGCAATGGCAGGAATTTCCGGGCATACTCCGGAAGACGCAGGATCATTTCATTCCAAAAAGGAAGAAAGATTCTAAGGGTAGTAGGAGGCAACCGTGGCTGACAATAGAAGTTAGGGTTGGAATAAAACTAAAAGATAAGATGTATAACACAGCAAAGAATAACCGGATGCCAGAGGATTGGGAAACTTTCATAGGACAACAGAAGGAAACAAAACGGGCGATACGGGCTGAAAAGATGAAGTACGAAGGGAAGCTGGCCAGGAATATAAAGAAGGACAGTAAAAGCCTCTTTAGGTATGTTAAGGGAAAAAGAGAAGGAGAGAGTCGGGGTTCATGCCAGTAACCCACTCACTCACCGCTGCCGCGGTGCTCCGGGTGTGGAGCCACCGTATTGTGGTCGAGGAGGGAAGCAGCTCGTGTGGCTATGAGCGGCCTCCATCACCGGCCAGCGGAACCGACTGCCATCTCAGCGCCATCTGCTGGCCCGCTCACCGCTGGCAGTGGTCTCCATCTGAACAGTGAGGGGACCAGCTCAAGAGCAAAGATCATAGAGTGGAATGGGTCTGCGGGTGATGGATAACATCACAGCGGGTGGTGGAGCTTACTCCTGTGTCAGCGTGAACAAGGGATCAATTGAGGTTACTCGCCCTGACATATGGAATAAGCACCACCGCCCGCTGTCCTGTTACCCATTGCCCGCTGACCTGCTCGTGAGCTGGATGATCCCCGGCCGACCCCCTCCTTCTCAACCCTCCTGCCCTCCCCACAGCTTTACCCCTGGACAGACTACCCACACGCTCTGAAAGGAACTCCCTCCCCCCTCCCCCCAGCAGCGCTGTCCATTTTCAGCCGCTTCCCATCAGCTGCTTGCCATGAGAGATAGACTTGGCTAACCCTCAGTACAACATCGTTCTTGATGTTGCTGTACTGAGGGATACCAAAGTCTATCTTTCTTGGCTAACAATCTAACCTTCAGCCTCCAAGATGCAGGTACATTTTCTAGCAATGTTACAACATTTTGAGATTTAAAAAATCAAGTCTGCAATTTTATCTAACTCTGAAATTGAAGATGGACAAAAGCTGGAGTAGCTCAGCAGGACAGGCAGCGCAGCGACTCTGGAGAGAAGACTCTTCTTCTGACTGAACTGAACTCTCATCGGTGAGAGTACTTGTGATTGTCTGAAGAAGGGTCTTGACCAGAACCGCAGCCCTCTCCCTAGAGCCCCTGCCCGTCCCGCTGAGCCACTCTCACTAGAACTCTGTACAGCTGCAGAAGGACCTCTTTGCTCCTATATTTGATTCCTCTTGGTATAAAGGCCAACATGCCATTTCTTAGCGCTAACGGCAGGGAAACATGGTAACTTGTGAAGATTTTTCAACATGTTGAAAAATGTGCACATGTAAAACACACACATTACGACAAAATATAGAATGTAGGTTATTTGTTATCAGAAACCCCATCCCAGAAACAACAGTACTTAAAGAACATTTGTTTTACTAATTTACGAGCATGTACCATAGGTTGATCCATATCCAACAAAATGTTGTGATAATTGCATTAAATGTATTATTGTCTAAGAAATTTGGTGTGGAATGATAATCCATCTCAGTACTCATTTAGGCCCAAGCTACAGATACTTTTCCCCCACCCCCAATCCCAATCCCCCTCGCCCGATCTTCATTGAACCTACCATTTGACTAATCTTTAACTCAGCTGCTGTATCGTTTCCTTCCTATCAAAATCTCTGTGTAACATCTCTGTCCCTATCTTCCAATTCCAACTTTGAAATAAAATACCTTTCGACAAATATTTCACAGCAGGATCGCTATATGAATGCAAATATTTGGTATTTTATCCTAGCATCCCCCACCCCCCTTATTGTGGGAATTAAGTGGGAATTTGAAGAAAGGTACAGAGATGCCACACAGGTGTTGCGCTCCCTCCACAGATGCCACCGAGCCCGCTGAGTTCGTCCAGCACTCTGTGTTTTTTATTTAACACAGAGATCCCAACTACGCCTCGCTGAGACCTCGCCAGAAGTTTCAAACCTACGGTCCCCTCCAGTTCGAGCCACATGGATCAAGATACCACGTTGTAAACAACCACATTCGCTACTTTGACTGGGAGTTCACGTTCCGCCACAATTCCGCCAGCGGTTTACAGCTGTTTGATATCCGCTTCAGGAAGGAGCGGGTAGTCTACGAGTTGAGTGTCCAGGAGGTGAACTCCGTTTACGGCGGAGAGACGCCAGGTCTCATGAGGGCCAAGTTCTTAGACAGTCATTATGGAATTGGGAAAAGTTCCAATGAGCTGGTGAAAGACGTGGACTGCCCTTACAGCGCCACTTTCCTCCACACTCTCCATCTCATGGCCGGGCTGCCAAGCCCGAGGGATGCATCGAGCCGCAGCCTGAAGGGCCTGTCCCACAGGCGATCTTTTGGGTGACTACAAGCGACAGTCTTTGCTGTCGGAGGTTGTCGTAGGTTGGCGCGAGGTGTCGTAGGTGAATGCTGGTAAAACTAATCCCTGACAGTAGCCTAAAGAATTGCCTCAGTGGGTCAGGCCCATACGTGCGTGGGAATAGCGTAGATCAGGGGAGCCGCGACCAGTTGCATCACTCATTCTCCAGTCAAGTCACTGATAGGCACAAAAAGCCGGAGTAACATCCAGTTTCCTCTCTGTGTCTGTGGACCAACTCCAAGCACCAGAGGCCCATTGATCTGCGGCGCTGCTCGATACGTGATTAGCTTTGTGGAGATCAGAGCCAGATGTCACCGTGTCCCGGCACTCGGCCCTACACAGCCCTGCTAGCCGGACAGCGTTCAGTTTTGAGATACCGGGCGGAAACAAGCCCTTCGGCCCACCGAGTCTGCACCGACCAGCGATCCCTGCACATTAACACTATCCAACACACACTAGGGACAATTTACACTTATACCATGCCAATTAACCAGACCTTCAGTCTGAAGAAGGGTCTCGACCCAAAACGTCACCCATTCCTTCCCTGCAGAGATGCTGCCTGACCCGCTGAGTTACTCCAACACTTTGTGTCTATCGGTTTAAACCAGCATCTGCAGTTCCATCCTACACGTGTACCTGTCCAAATGTCATTTAAATGCATTGTGGGAATTTCAAGTGTAGAATGAAGACAAGAGTGTTTAGTTGTCACGTGCAGCGACATCAGAACAATGACATTCTCAGTTGCTGCACCTTAACAGGCTGGTTAAAGCAACAACACACAGATACATGTAAATAGATTGATTTAGTTCACTTTTGCCACCTGCAGCGAGGTACAGGGAAAAGCTTTTGTGGCGTGCTATCCTGTAAATGCAACCAAGCCGCTCACAATGTACAGATCAAGGAGAACAGGCGCAACATATATAATCAATAATACAATAGATTAATAATCAGTAAGGTAGACAAAAATGCTGGAGAAACTCAGCGGGTGCAGCAGCATCTATGGAGTGAAGGAAGTAGGCAATGTTTCGGGCTGAAACCCTTCTTCAGACTGATGGGGGGTGGGCGGGGAGAAGAAAGGAAAAAGGAGGAGGAAGGAGCCCGGGGGCTGAGGGATGGAAAGAGACAGCCCGAGGCTTGAGGAAGGGGAGGAGACGGCAAGGGCTAACAAAATTGGGAGAATTCAATGTTCATGCCCCCAGGATGCAGACTCCCCAAGCGGAAAACGAGGTGCTGTTCCTCCAATTTCTGGTGTTGCTCGCTCTGGCCATGGAGCAGACCCAGGACAGGGAGGTCGGATACGGAGTGCGAGGGGGAGTTGAAGTGCTGAGCCACCGGGAGGTCAGGTTGGTTATTGCGGATCAAATATTAATAATCAGTAATATTGGGTAATCATCCCGGCATATCAGCGGAGGCCCAAGTATTAGCATTACTATTAATGCCTCACAGCGCCGGAGACCCAGGTTTGATCCTGGTCTTGCACGTTCTCCCTGTGACCGCGTGGGTTTCCTCCGGGTGCTCCGGTTTCCTCCCACATCCCAAAGACGTGCGGGTTTGTAGGTTAATTGGTCCTCTGTAAATTGCCCCCTAGTGTGTAGAGAGTGGATGAGAAAGTGGGATAACATAGAACCAGTGTGAATGGGTGATCGATGAGAGGGTCGAGGGGCTGAAGAGCCTGTTTCCACGCTGTATCTTTGAACTAATTATAAAATTGAACAAATCAAGACTTACCTATAGGATTTGAACATGAACAATATTATCTCAAGGTTGCAGAGTTTTTGAATGACATTTACTGCATAATCCCTGAGGTTATTATTTGTAAAGTTAAGGGCAAAGTTCATCTCTTCAAGTTTCATTTTCTGAAGTTAGTTATATTTACCATTTTGCCTTTGCTTATTTGGTCCCGCGATACATGAATCCAAGGCTTACATTTAAAGATGAACAAAATATCAATTTAAAGACAGATATCAACTAATTTCCCTGATTGAGTATGAATATCGATTTCTTTAAAATCCCCTCTCCCTCCGTCCCTCCCCCACCCGAGTGGTACCAGCTGCAAAGTCATCTTGTTGGGTCTCATTGTGTGAGAAGGAACTGCAGATGCTGGTTTAAACCGAAGATAGACACGAAATGCTGGAGTAACTCAGCGGGACAGACAGCATCTCTGGAGAGAAGGTATGGGTGACGTTTCGGGTGGAGACCCTTCTAAGATTTTGGGTCGAGACCCCTTCACAAGCAGAAACGTCACCCATTCCTTCTCTCCAGAGACGTTGCCTGATCTATGCCGGTCACCAGGGCGAATTCAGCACAGAGACACTAACAGCAGCGGCACAACGCTTCCGACGCCTCCGACTGCCCGGGACTCTTGCACTGAGGCTGCTCCATGGCTGGAACTGCAGCGAGCGACTCGCCAGAATTTCCGACAGAGCGTGAGAAATTTGTGATCAGCGTGAGAGCGTAAGAATTTGTCGAAATATATTAGACTCGCGCTCAAAGCGTGAGAGTTGGCAGCCCTGTTAATAATATTATGCAGACTGGAAACTGAAAAGGGAGCGCCGTCCCCCTGCGTAGCCCCCCCCCCTCCTTCCATCACTGAAGAGGGGTGAGGGGTAGGGAGAGTGGTGAGGAGGGAGAAGGTGAGGAGAAGGTGAGGAGGAGGGAAAGGGATGAGGCGATGGAGAAGGTGGGGAAGAGGTGAGGAGACGGAGAGGATGAGTAGAGAGGGTGGGGGAGAGGGGGGGAGAGGGGGGGAGGGGGGGGGGGGAGAGGGAGGGGAGGGGGGGGGGAGGATGATGGGGGGGGAGGGGAATGGGGAGAGAGTGGTGGTGCAAAAACATCTTATAGATATAAGATCTTTGGCGGTGCGGACGCGGGCGGGGCAGCGCTGGGCTGCGGACGCGGAAGGGTGAGCGCTGGCCCCGCCCCGCCCGCGGTCACGTGGTGAGCGGGTCATGTGACCGTGTGGATCACGTGTGGTCCGGGCGCGGGATGGAGGCGGTGCTGGAGCAGCAGCTGCGGGAGACGTGAGTGTGGGGGAGACACAGGGGGGGGCATGGGCCGTGGGGGGGGGACAGAGACGGAGAGGGCCCGGGGCGGGGCGGGGCGGCTCCCCAATCTCCCGGAAACAGCACCCTCGGGTGCGTTGGGGTGCGGGCACCGCAGGGTCAAGTGGGCACCCCAGGGGGGATGGGGTGGGTGCTGTGTTGCGGGCACCCAGGGTGGGGTGGGGTGCTGTGTGGGGGCACCCCAGGATGGGGTGGGGTGGGTGCTGTGGTTGCGGGCACCCCAGGGTGGGGGGGGGCTGTGGTGTGGGCACCCCAGGGTGTGGTGTGGTGTGGGCACCCCAGGGTGGGGTGGGTGCTGCTGTGCGGCACCCCAGGGTGGGGTGGGGAGGGTGCTGTGTTGAGGGGCACCCCAGGGTGGGATGGGTACTGTGGTGTGGGCACCCCAGGGTGGGGTGGAGCCCACTGTGGCAGTGGGGAGAGTGGGGACGGGTTCAGGGGGTGTGGGGGGAGGGAGGGGGCAAGTTAGTACAAGCAGTTCCCCGCCACTGACCCTTCAGGCTGAAAGCTCCAACTGTTGTGGTCAAGTTGCCCTGGACTTGGGTGAAGATGTGATGAATCTTGCAAGATCATAAATGATAAAATGCAGGACATCATGAGCCAATGCCTTTAAAAGCGATTCATTCTGATAGGAAATTGATTGTATAGTATTGTAGGAATGATTACAGACAGAGGTGATTGCATTGTTGTCTCTCAGGTCATAAGTGATTTACAAGGTTCATCCCACTGTGCAGCCCATGGGTTATGCCTCACTTAATACCTGTACGGGTGGCACAGCGGTAGAGCTGCTGTCATACAGAGCGAGAGAGCCTGGTTTGATCATGACCAAAGGTCCTGCCTGTAAGGAGTTTGTACGTTCTCCCTATAACACCATGGGTTTTCTCTGGGAGCTCCCATTTCCTCCCATATTCCAAAATGTGTGGGTTTGTAGATTAATTAGCTTCTGTAAATATATCCTAGTGTGTACGTTAGAACTAGTGTACGGGTGATCAATGGCCAATATAGTCACTGGACCGAAAGGCCTGTTTACAGGCTGTACCTTTAAATATGTAGGAAGGAACTGCAGGTGCTGGTTTAAACCAAAGATTAATAAGAAAAAGTTGGAGTAACTCAGCGGGTCAAACAGCATCTCTAAAGAAAAGGAATAGGTGACATTTCAGGCCCAAACGTCACCAATTGCTTTTCTTCAGAGATGCTGTCTGACCCGCTGAGTTACTCCAGCTTTTTGTGTCTTTCATAGTCAGAGACTTGATGTTTGAAATGTACGGCCAGAACAGGCTGTAGAACCAGATTTGCTGTTGTAATGTATGTGAAAGTAACTTTGAGCTGTTGAGAATGAAGTGAAGCAACCAAATAGCTGGCACAGAGGCCCAGTGGTTAAAATGGTAACTGTGTGGAAGATTATTTCATGATTCCAGTCTATGACAAGGATCTGGGGAATGGACAGGAGTTAATGTAACAGTGGGCTGATATAGCATGAAGTATGGTGTTGAGATGGAGAGAAATGACCAGTGAAAACCCTGCCTATTGCTCCCTAGGGATCTCCATATTAGAGAAGGCTCTGACATTTGTTTCTGATTCATAGGATGAAGAACCCTGCCATTATCGGAGTCCTCTGTGCTGATGAACAGGGCCTTAACCTGGGTTGTAAGTACTGGGCTGCATTTGATCACAAATAGAGGTCACAGATCCCCTGGGTCACTGACCTCTGGTTAAAATAGGGCCCTTCCACCTCAACCTTCTGTGAGTCCGTTCTATATCCCATCTACCAAGTCACTTTGGTTCTCACACAGCTTAATCTTTCTAGATCGGTCCACCATGTGGGGACTTTGTGAAATGCCTTATTAAGAACCACGTAGATAACATCCATATCCCTACCCTAAACAGTCACCTTCGTCACTTCAAAACGACTCAAGTTAGTAAGAAGAAGGGTCTCGACCCAAACGTTACCTATTCCTTTTCTCCAGATGCCTCACCCACTGAGTTACTCCAGCTTTTTCTGTCCATCTTTAATAAGATGTGACCTGCTGTGGGCAAAGCCGTGCTGACTCTCCATAATGAACCCATCCTTTTCCAAATGTTAGTAAATCCTATCCGAAGAATCCTCTCCGAGAGTCACTGGATTCACTCTACTTCCCCTCTTAAACAAAGGAACAACATTAGCTATTCTCTGTCCTCTGAGACCTCGCCTGTGACTCGAGAAGATGCAAAGATCGTTGTCATGGCTCCCACAATCTCCTCTCTTGCCTCGATAATGTGGGATAGATCCCATTGAGCACTGGGAATTTGTTCACCTTAATGCTTTACAAGAGACCCAACACCATCACCACAGTCAGTCTGGCTGAGCTTATCGGTATACTACATTCAGAGCTTAATGTCCTCTCCTTGGTGAGTACAGATGCAAAGTACTTGTTCAGTACCTCTCCTACACCCTGACTCCAAGCATAAATTCCCTCCTTTAACTGTCAGTGATCCTACCTTCATGGTTTCCCTCATTTTTAAAGTATGTATACTTTAGGATTTTCTTTCATCTGATCTTTGAATTGGACACAATTAAGACCTTTGGAAAGATAAATAGATAGGAAGGATTTAGAGGGTGCAACAAAGAACTGCTTCTTCTTCTTTCAAGTGGTGTGCACAGCCCAAAGTTGCTGGACAACTTGTTCTATTTGATCTTCCGTTTGTGCACGTCGAGTTGATTGCATTAGTCGAAACAGGGCGGGCCACGTGAAGGTTGCAATCTTCCACCCCAAGGAACTGCTGATGCTGGTTTACAAAATGACACAAAGTGCTGGAGTAACACAGCATCTCTGGAGAACATGGATAGGCGACGTTTCAGGTTGGGACCCTTCAAACCTTTTTAGGGGGCTATTGGCCAAATACAGGCAAATGTGACGAGCCAAGATGCTGACAATGGACAAGGTGGGCTGAAGGGCCTGTTTCTCTGCTGTATGGCTCTATGCATCCCTCCATCTACACAAAATACTTATCGCAGTATCGTGATTCAGCCCCTCATTGAGTCATACATCTTGGAAACTTCAGCCCCTGCCTTCCAACATATCCCATCGACACTAGTCCCACCTGCCTGCGTTTGGCCCATATACTAACCTTTTCCCATTCATGTACCTGTCTAAATGTTTCTTAAATGTTGCAATAGTACCTGCCTCAACTACCTTCTCCGGCAGCCCATTCCATACACTCACCACCTTTTCTGTAAAAAAAGTTACCCCTTGGTTTCCTATTAAATCCATCCCCCTCCCCCCATCTGAAACCTATCAGTCTCGCACAGTCAATTTATTTGTATAGCACATTTAAAAACAAATCACATTGACCAAAGTGCTGTACATCAGTGTAGGTACTAATGTGCTACATACAATGGTACACAGACCTAACGATACATACATAAACGTTACCTATTCCTTTTCTGCAGAGGGCCTCAAAAACGAGTAGAAATAGGTTTTGAGCCTCGATTTAAAGGAGTCGATGAAGGGGGCAGTTCTGATGCGAGGGATGCTGTTCCACAGTCTAGGTGCTGCAACCGCAAAAGCGCGGCACCCCTGAGCTTAAACCTAGACCGCGGGATAATCAGTAGCCCCAAGTCGGCCAACCTGAGGGAACTGGATATAGAATGGTGGGTTATAAGATTATTGGTATTGGGGGGGGGAGCAATCCCGGGCTTTGTATACGGGGGGGGGGGGGCCAGTGGGAAGCCCGGTAAGGGCTTTTGTATTTGAACCAATAAGAGGCGGCTTGAAGTTGAAGTTGCCAGTGTATCAGGAGTTGCAGTAGTCAAGGCAGGAGGAGATGAATGTGTGGATGATTTTTTTCATGGTCGTCGAATTGGAGGAATGGTTTGATTTTAGCTATGGTACGAAGCTGGAAGAAACTAGTTTTTAACCACAGAGTTAACTTGTTTGTCAAACTTTAATGCGGAGTCAAATATCACGCCATGGTTTTTGACGTGCAGTTTGACTAACGAGGTTAGGCTTCCAAAGCTGCCTGTTATTGTTTTGATGTAGCCAGGGAGCCGAGTAGGATGACCGCAGACTTGCTCTCGTTTAGTTGGAAGAAGTTCTGTGCCATCCAACATTTTATGTCCTTGAGGCATTGCATGAGGCTGATTAAATTAGACCAGATGTTGGGTTTCAGGGGGAGATAGAGCTGTGTGTCATATGCATAACAGTGGAAAGAAACGGCATGCCTTTGAATCACTTGGCCGAGGGGGAGCATGTGCAGAGAGAAGAGAATTGGGCCTAGGATGGATCCTTGTGGCACCCCGCAGAAAAGGCTAGCTGGGGAATGGAAAGAAGTGCCAATGTTGGTAGAGAAACTCCTATTTTTGAGGTAGGAGATGAACCAGCTCAGGACAGTGCCATCAATACCAACCCCGTACTTGAGACGGTCAATTAGGATGGTGTGGTCCACTGTATCAAATGCTGCGCTGAGGTCGAGAAGGAGCAGGATTGCACAGTCGCCGGAGTTGATGGTGAGAAGCAGGTTGTTGTGTACCTTCAACAAAGCAGACTCTGTGCTGTGGTGGGCTCTGAAACCTGATTGGAAAGTTTCCATGATGGTATTTTGGTGTAGGGAAGGCATTAGTTGATTTAGAATTACCTTTCCAAGGATTTGCGAGAGGAAAGGCAGTTTGGAAATAGGTCTGTAGTTGCTAGGCAAGGTGGGGTCTAGGTTAGGTTTTTTCAGGAGAAGTGGACCACCGTGTGCTTGAAACCAGTTGGAACAGCGCCAGTGGCCAGAGAACTGTTGATGATAGAGAGGATGCTGGGACCGGCTATTGCAATGGCATCCTTCAGAAGGGCAGTGGGGACAACGTCAAGGGGGCAGGTTGCAGGTTTCCTAATAGAGACCAGCTTTACAAGGGAGGGTAGAGTAACGGGTTGGAAACAGTCTAGTTGAGACGGACCAATGAGACAGCCAGGTCATGGGTGGGAGGGGAAATATTCGTTCTAATGTTCTCAACTTTGCTGGTGAAAAATGTAGAGAATTCCTCGCACTTAGCAGGGGACCCAGCAAAGCTGGTACTGGGGGCGGGACATAGGACAGAGGTAGTAGTACTAAATAGGACCTTGGAGTTATGAGTGTTTTGGAAATAAGGTCAGAAAAGTATTGTGTTCTCGCAGACTTTATTGCTTCCTGGTATTTGAGCAGATTGTTATTCAGAAATTCGACGGAAATTTGAAACTTATCAGATTTGTACTTCGGTTCTGATTTTCTGCACTCTCTTCTTAGGGCTCTGGTGGTGTCATTGAGCCAGGGCCAGCCTTTAGGCTCAGGCTTGTTCATTTTAAGAGAAGCAACAGAATCCAGGATGGAAGAGCAAGTGGTATTGAATAGAAAATTAGATCGTCAGTGCTGAGATGGAGGGGAGAAGCCTCGATGGTGCAGATGTCGGGAACGGCTATATCCTCTTGTTCTCAGTAACCCTACTCGGGGCAGAAGACCTGTAAATCTTACATCCTCGTAAATCTTCTCTGCACCCTTTCCAGCTTGACAACTTCTTTCCCATAAGATGGAGATCAATTATGAACACAATGCTTTAAATGTGGCTTCACCAATGTCTTGTATAACCGTAACATAACCTCCCAACTTCTATACTCAATACGTTGACTGATGAAGGTCAATGTGCCGATAGCCTTTTAGATCATCTTATTAAATTCCATTAACCTTTTCTCAGCCCACCTGCTCAACCGATCATGATACTGCTACAATTGATGACAGACATCAATGGGCCTAACACCGAATTTGCGGCACACCATTAGTCACAGGCCTCCAGTCCGAAAAACAACCTTCCACCATCACCCTCTGCTTCCATCCATGAAGCAAATTTTCTATCCATTCAGCTGTCTCTCCTTGGCTCCCATGCGAGTAGCCTATCATGTAGAACCTTGACAAATGCTCCCCTGAGAACGGTTGACATGCCAGTCCTGATGGTCCCATTGCTTGGTGCCATGGGCAGTGTTAGCCCTGGTCAGATGTGACTTGTTTTGTTCTCTCTCCAGGTCGTGGCTCGCTGGTTGATGAACATGCCGGTGTAGTCTCTGTTCTTGCGCAGCAAGCAGCAAAGCTCACCGCCGACCCGACTGATGTGCCTGTCATTTGCCTGGAGTCGGATAATGGGTGAGATTTTGACAGTTACATTACTGGATTCCTGTTGGCTTTGTCTTTAATATTGCTGGGTTCTGAAAGGTTCCGTTCACACTGCCAGCTTCTCCTCACTCTAGTCAGCATTCACTGAAATGTGTGAAAATAAATCAGGTTGTAATGTTGTGGTATGCTGCAAACATTTTGAGATCTCGGAATGATTACTGCTGTTGAGGTTCATCCTCCAAGACCATTTGCGTCAGAGTTGGGGGCATTGACACAGAAGAGGAATACATTGGGTATAAGTGAGGAATATTTGCCTGCCAGTGCTGAAGGACAATTCTACTGTTACATTTATTTGCCTTTCATGAATGAGTTTGTGAAGCCACAGAGCATGTCAAAGGCCATGAAAGGTGCTTCAGTTTGCAAGGCCCATGGCATTGGTATTGAGCAGGCCAACCGCCTGGTCTTGTGGGAGGGATAAACACTGGCTAGGCTTACGGGGAGAGGCCCTGCTACTTTGACTGGTGGCACAAATTGTCATCTGGACAAAAGAGATTTGAGTGCCATCTAGCAGGCAGTGCTGCTGAAGCACCATACTGTGCTGGAATTGACTGCAGCGAAAGTGTTTTTGCATCTCTGGAGTGGATCTTGAACCCTCGAGTCACTGACGTGGCCATTCTTGCTGTCAGTGAACTTGGCTGATGATCCAAGTCTGTGCCAGAGCTCGGAATAAATTGGTGCGAGAGACTAGATAGATTTTCCATCTACAATGTCTAATAAATAACTTGCCTGAGTTTGCAGAAAGCTTATTAGTTTATTGATTCCTTCCCCAGGAACATCATGATACGGAAACATGGAAGCATCACCATTGCTGTGCATAAGATGTCAGTGTGAAGAGGTGGCTGTTGATTGTTTGAAGCATGGAACTTTGTCGCATGGTCTCTGCTGTGGGGTGTACAGGCAGGTCTTTATCACTGCTCCTGACCTCGATTGTGTACCAGCCCATTGGTTCTCTGGAGTAGGGGGGGGGGGGGGGGGGGAGGGGGGGGGGGGGGATGTGTGAAAGGAAAACTGTTTCTGATCTTTGAGTTAGGAATTAAATTGAAACTCGGTGTAAGTGTGCAGTTTTCATTATTCCTAGTAATGGGGTTGCTTTGTTTAGTGTTAGATTTGCAGGGTTTAGTTCTACACAGCAAAGGAAGGACCCTTCAGCCCCACTTTTCCCTGCTGTCTGAGATGCCTTTCTGCACTATGCCCATTCCTCAATTAATTTCTTATTCAAGTGCAGGTGCTTCCTGGGTAGTAAACATAGAGCAGGTAAAGCCAGGAACAGGCCTTTCGGCCCACAATGTCTGTGCTGAACATGATGTCAAGTTAAAGTAACCCCCTCCTCCATGTGATCCATATACAGGCAGAGCACATTAGTTTAAATTGGCATTCGTGTTCGGCACAGACATGGAGGCTGAAGGGCCTGTTCCTGTGCAGTAGTGTTCTATGTAATCCAAAATGATTAGATTTACTTTTGAAATGTTCTTACGATACTGTTTAAAAATATACAACTCTTGAGGCTCTGAATCTGAAACCATGGTAGTGTTCTATTCAATACGCAAATGCTAGAACAACTCAACGGGTTCAAAGGTGTGGTGGGTTTGTAGGTAAATTGGCCATTGTTAATTGCCTCTGGTGTATAGGGAGTGAGATAGCATGGAACTAGTGTGAACAGGGTAGGCTTGGGCAGAAGGCCTGACTCCATGCTGTATCTCTAAACTAAAATAAAATAGTGTTTCCACCACTAGAGGGCAAAGCAAGACTAAGTAATTGTCTCCAATATAACGTGCTCTCCAAATCTGAAATGGCTGTCCAGAATTAGACATTTGGACGTGCACCTTTAAACAGGGTGTTCTCAGGTGGAATCATCACTGATTTAGGTCGTTATTATTCCATCAGATACTGAAGCAGCTTTAGGGTTTGAGGTCGTGGGGTGACGGCTATTTGGTGGTGAGTAGTCGCCCAAAGAATCTTACCTGTATCTGGTCGCCGCTGGATGTTCAACATTTTTAACATTGTCGGCAACCTGCTGCGAATATGACGGGTGCCGGCAAGTCGGCGACAAAATTGCGTAAGTGGGACAGGCCCTTAAAGGTAGCAATGAAGTTGTTCAGCAAAAACAATGTTTGAAGATCTCAGAGGGTCAGGCAGCATCTCTGAGGAACACGGGTAGGTGACGTTTTGGGGCGGGGACATTCAGACTGATTGTAAGGGGGGGGGGTCAGGATAGAGAGCTGGAAGACCATTGATTGGGCAACAATGCTGGAGGAACTCGGGTCAGGCAGCATTTGTGGAGAAAATGATGTTTTCATAAGGAGCGGAACTAGGCCATTCCTCCCTCTGAGTCTACTCCCTCATTCAATCATGGCTGATCTATCTTTCCCTCTGAACCCCATTCTGCCTTCTCATAACCCTTGATATCATTACTAATCAAGAATCTGTCAATCTCTGCCTTAAAAATACCCAATGACTTGGCCATAAGCCATCTGTGGCAATGAATTCCACAGATTCACCACCGTCTTACTAAAGAAATTCCATCTCCTAAATTCCATCTTTCTAAAGGTATGTCTTTTTATTCTGATGCTATGCTCTCTGGTCTTTTGGGTCATGACCCTTCAGACTGATACGGAGTAGAGGGAAGAAAGAGGGTGGAGGGGAAGGGTTTGGGCAAGGAATAGGTGAATTTAGGTGACAGATGGAGAGAAGGGTGGAGATTGTAACCGGAGCCTTGGTTAATGTCTTTTCCCTTCTTCAGACCATGATGCTGGTTTAGTCATAGCCCGCTACAGTAAATCCAACAAATAAAAATGAAAGAGGCTGCAGAGAGGGTGGGCTCGCCCTGATCCATCACAGGCACAGCCTTCACTATCATCGAAAGCATCTACATGTGTTATTGCCTCAGGAAGGCAGTGTCTTCACCATTCAGACCGTGCCCTCTTCTTGCTGTTACCGTCGGGCAGTGGGTACAGAAGCCTCAAGACCCACACCGCCAGTTTCAGGAACAGCTACTTTCTGACACCCATTCGTTTTTAAACTAGCCTACACAGCCCTAATCGCACCTCAGCAACAGAACTCGATGGACCACCTCTTGCACTACCGTGGATATTTTTGTTCTAATTTACTTTTGCACACTTTAATTTTATGTGCTGCAGAATTTGAGTTGTTTTTGTGAGTTATCGGAGACTGGGATACCGCTGCAGGCAAGGTGTTCATTGTACTCGTACGTACCTCACTCACTATATCTGTGCCCATGCCATGCTTAACGGTGAAAGTAAATGAACAAGTTCATGCTTGTTGTTTGGGAAGGAGCCCTCGTTTCCTCGCCTGGCCAAGCTTGCATGTTTCTTCAGTAGACAAAAGCGCTGGAGAAACTCAGCGGGTGCAGCAGCATCTATGGAGCGAAGGAAATAGGCGACGTTTCGGGACGAAACGTCGCCTATTTCCTTCGCTCCATAGATGCTGCTGCACCCGCTGAGTTTCTCCAGCACTTTTGTCTACCTTCGATTTTCCAGCATCTGCCGTTCCTTCTTAAACACTTTGCATATTTCTTCAGTCACTCTCTCACGAAACCACAGTGAGAATGCTTCAGAATGTTGGAACGAATATGGGACTGCAGATGCTGTCATATCTGGAGCTAAAAACCTGCTGGAGGAGAAGGATGGGCACTGTCGGTTACCCACTGAGTTTCTTTAGCAGTTGCTTTTGCTCCAAGATTTAGAAGGAACTGCAGACGCTGGTTAACAAAAAAAAAGGATGAAGTGCTGGAGTAACTCAGCAGGTCAGGTAGCATCTCTGGAGAACGTGGATAGGTGATGTTTTGCGTCGGGATCCTTCTTCACACTGATGTGAAGATAGATTTTTCATATTAGTCAAGCAACCTACATTAAGTATTTGCCCCTTAAACCACTATTGCCATCCTGTGGTATTTTCTGGGCACACTATCAGATTGGAGGGAGCTCAGATGGGTTAGATGGAGTGGTGACTAATCCGGGGACTCCTCAGTTTTCACTGTTGGCCCCATAAACCATGACTTCTCAGGTCAAACATGGGGAGATGGGCAGAGAGAGATAGATTCTTGATTAGTATGGGTGTCAGCAGTTACGGGGAGAAGGCAGAAGAATGGGGTTGGGAGGAAGAAATGATTGAATGGCAGACTTGACTTGATGGGCTGAATGGTTTAATTCTGCTATAACCTATCACCTTATGAAGGACCTTTGAATGTTACCTGCTGCCTGTTACATTACAAGTGAATTCCAGATGATGGCCAAAGAATTGGCTGAAGTTACACATTTGTGAGAACAAAAAAAGGTGAGAGGAGAAAGATTTAATAGCCTGAGGGGCATAATCTTTCACACGGTGATGGCTATATGGAGCATGCTGCCTACGGGGGTAATTGAGGCAGGTACATCAATATATTTAAGTGATATTTGGATGGGGAATATTTAGAGGGATATGGGCCTAACGTAGGTAATGGAACTACATTAGATGTGTAATCTTGTTCGGCATGAAAGAGTTGGGCTGAAGGGCCTGTTTGAACATAGAATAGTACAGCACAGCCCACATTGTATATGCCAAGGATGGCAGTAAAGGTACCATGAATCTCTTCAGAAAAAAAACAATGTTGGAGAAACTCAGAGGGTCAGGCAGCATCTCTGAAGAACACATCCATGATGTTTTGGGCTGGGACCGTTCAGTGCTTGTAATGGGGGGAGGGAAGGGGAGGGGCTGGAAATAAAACTGGAAAATTAAACTAATCTTCGCCTCCTCAAACGTGACCCCACCACTCGCCACATCTTCCCATCTCCCCCCATGTCTGCCTTCCCCACAGTATAAACCTACTGACTCCCATGGCTATCTGGACTACACTTCTTCCCACCCAGCTTCCTGTAAGGATTCCATCCCCTACTCCCAATTCCTCCATCTACGCCGCATCTGCTCCCAGGATGAGGCGTTCCACACCAGGGCATCTGAAATGTCCTCATTCTTCAGGGAACGGGGGTTCCCCTCCTCCACCATAGATGAGGCTCGCACCAGGGTCTCTTCCATACCCCGCAACACTGCTCTCTTTCCCCATCCCCCCACTCGCAACAAGGGCAGAGTCCCCCTAGTCCTCACCTTTCACCTCACCAGGACCGCTCCTTCCGTAACTCCCTGGTCAATTCTTCCCTTCCCTCCCGTACCACCCCATCCCCGGGCACTTTCCGTTGCAACCGCAAGAAATGCAAAACTTGTCCCTTCACCTCCCCCCTCGACTCCATTCAAGGACCCAAGCAGTCGTTCCATTTGTGACAGGGGTTCCCCTGCATCTCGTCCAACCTCATTTATTGCATCCGCTGCTCTAGATGTCAGCTGATCTACATCGGTGAGACTAAGCGGAGGTTGGGCGATCGCTTCGCCGAACACCCCCGCTCGGTCCGCAATAACCAACCTGACCTCCCGGTGGCTCAACACTTCAACTCCCCCTCCTACTACGTATCCGACCTCTCTGTTCTGGGTCTCCTCCATGGCCAGAGCGAGCAACACTGGAAATTGGAGGAACAGCACCTCGTATTCCGCTTGGGGAGTCTGCATCCTGCGGGCATGAACATTGAATTCTCCCAATTTTCTTAGTCCTTGCTGTCTCCTCCCCTCCCTCAGCCCTCGGGCTCTTTCTCCTTTTTCCTTTCTTCTCCCCCCCCCCCATCAGTCTGAAGAAGGGTTTCGGGCCGAAACGTTGCCTATTTCCTTCGCTCCATAGATGCTGCTGCACCCGCTGAGTTTCTCCAGCATTTTTGTGTACCTTCAATTTTCCAGCATCTGCAGTTCCTTCTTAAACAGGTTAAACTAATCTCTGCCTGCACATAATCCATATCCCTTGCATATCCATTTCTCTTTAAATGCCACTATTACGTATCTGCCTTCACCACAACAAGCGGCAGCGTGTTCCAGACACTTGCTACACCCTGCCAGGAAGATGAGGGATGATCTTATAGAGGTGTACAAAATCATGAGAGGAATAGATCGGGTAGATGCACCGAGTCTCTTGGGGAATCAAGAATCTGAGAACATGGGTTTAAGGTAAGGGGTAACCATATAACATATAACCATATAACAATCACAGCACAGAAACAGGCCATCTCGACCCTTCTAGTCCGTGCTGAACACATAATCTCCCCTAGTCCCATATACCTGCGCTCAGACCATAACCCTCCATTCGCTTCCCATCCATATAACTATCCAATTTATTTTTAAATGATAAAAACGAACCTGCCTCCACCACCTTCACTGGAAGCTCATTCCACACAGCTACCACTCTCTGAGTAAAGAAGTTCCCCCTCATGTTACCCCTAAACTTCAGTCCCCTTAATTCTCATGTCATGTCCCCTTGTTTGGTAGGGTGGGGGGGGAAGATTTAATCGAAGGGTAACCTTTTTCACACAAAGTATGGTGGGTGTATGGAATGAGCTGCTGGAGGAGGTAGTTGAGGCAGGGACTATCCCAACGTTGAAGAAACATTTAGACAGGTACATGGATAGGACAGGTTTAGAGGGATATGGGCCAAATGGAAGGAGGTAGGACTAATGTAGGTGGGACATGTTGGTCTTTGTTGGCAAGTTGGGCCGAATGGCCGCTTGTATGACTGCTTGCCATTCCGAAAGAGATTTAATTTCAGGTTTGCAGTATTTTCCTGTTTGTACACAGGGAAACACTAGTGGCCAGGAACGGCATCATGCACTGTTGATTTAGTTTAGCGATGTGAAGTACATTTCCATCTTCAGTCTCTTGTGTCTACAGCCCCTGGATGGCCTTGTCAGTAGGTAAGCATAGTTCTCATTTACACAGATAAAGTTATTTTACTGCCCATTGATTATCATGTAACCTGACTGGAGATTAACCACTGGAGATTAACTCGTTATGCGATGGGTCCATTGCTAAAGAGATCATGCACTGATTTTGATCTAACTGCCAATGAGCAGATGACAAACAATCGTCCAGAAATGAAAGAATTAGCAAGAGTGCTGGAATTCAAAGCATTCAGAACAAAATAAAAATACCCAGTGAAGGCTAATGGCTGGCAAAATAAGTGATAGGCACAGTTAACAAGTTACTTAGGAAGTCTGGTTACTATCTTTCATTCTATTTGTGCAAACATCCCATGAGGACAGGGAGCAACATTCACTGTGCCCATGGGCTAGAAACTCAGCACATCGTCCAGTCCTTGTCCTGGTTTTCCCAATTTCTCGAGGTTGAATTTTCTTGCCTTAGATTTGGAAAGGACTAATCATCGCAGTTTGGGTGGATAAATCTTGATTCTAATCCCCAAGAATAAGTATCAGTAATACAAGATATCTGGGCATTTCAAACAGTCTTCGATCCTAAGACTCCATGATACACACTTCCCCTAGTGGCCTGATCTGAAGTGTTATCAAGGCACATTTACCTATCCTGTAAATCTGGTCTGGACATTCTTCACACACTTATTCTTTATGTTCTTCTGGGGTAGTGGTAGAGAAGGTGTTCCATGGCTTAAAGGCATACCGCGCCAGATTCAGGAACAGCTTCTTCCCTGCTGTTAATCAGACTCCTAAACGATCCTCCCAAACCTACGGGTGCAGTCCTGATCTTCCAACCTACTTCATTGCAAACCTTGTACTTTTTTCAGTAACTGACGCCACTACGCTGTTACACCATATTCTACACTCTGGTAGTTTTCTCTTGGCACTACCTGTTGTATAGCTTGATTGCATTCATGTATAGTATGACTTGGGAACAAGGAACCACAGATGCTGATTTGCACAAAAGGACACAAAGTGCTGGAGTAAAAGCGGGTCAAACAGCATCCCCGGAGAACACGTATAAGTTACGTTTCATGTGGGGTCCTGACCCGAAACATCGCCGTTCCATCTTCTCCAGCGATGCAGCCCGACCCGCTGAGTTACTCCAGCATTTTGTGGCCTTTTATAGTTTAAGTTGACTGGATAGTACACAAAAAAGAAGTTACACTCTATCTCAGTACACGTGACAAAAATAAACCAATACCAATACCGATCCTTTATATCTGGTTTGGACATTCAGCTTTACACTTGTCTGCATCAACAAGTTGTCCGCATCAACAATCCTGCTTCACAAAAAATCTATCGTGGTAAATCACAGTTTGGACTTGTGATTCATAATTAAGGTAAATCATAGTCTGATCTGCAAATGAAGACAAAAAATAAATGGACATTAGTTCTGTAGTGTTGACTGGGCTTACATTTAACTGGGTTTATTGGGTTCAGCTTAGATTTAAAGGTTTGAAAATTAACAGGGATGGAAGGATAATGGGTGTAGATTTCCACAGGGCCAAAGTCCTCGCAAAGAGTAAATGAGAGGAGATGGCGTGTGGATTTCAACACCCCAGTGGTAGACAGAAGAGGAAGAGGGTCTATAAGAGAAACAACAGAATAAAGTTCAAATAAACAACGGCCATAAATAAATAGGGAGATGCAACAATAGGTCAAGAGAGAGGCAGAGAGAGACAAAGAGTTAAGGCGTGCATCAGTGACAGCTGTTTATTAAATGTTTAGCTGAGTGGCCACAAGCTAGTAGAATATGATGAGCGTTTGTCGGCACTGGGCCTGTTTAGACGAATGAACGAATGGGGGACCTCATTGAAATGTACAGAATAGTGAAAGGCTTGGATGTGAGAGGATGATTCCACTAGTGGGAGAGTCTAGGACTAAAGGTTACAGCCTCAAAATTAAAGAAAGTTATTTTAGGAAGGAGGTGAGGAGGAATTTCTTTAGCCAGAGGGTGGTGAATCTGTGGAATTCTTTGCCACAGGTGGCCACGGAGGCCGTCAGTGGATATATTTAAGGCAGAGATAGATAGATTAGTATGGGTGTCAGAGATTAAGGGGGAAGGCAGGAGAATGCGGTTAGGAGAGGGAGATAAATCTGCCATGATTGAATGGTGGAGTGGACGTAATGGGCCGAAAAGGCCTAATTCTGCTCCTATCACTTATGATCTTATGACATGATCTGGTTTTAGATGCTCAATTTGTAAGGTGTAGGCTAAAAAATGTAATTGTGTGTGCATGGAATTATAGAGGGGAAGCCTGAAGAACGGTCCCAACCCAAAACTTCATCCATTTTCTCCACAGATACTGCCTGACCCGCTGAGTTCTTCCGAGCATTCTTTGAGTAAGCATTCTTACTCAATGGAATTGTTTTTATAACATCGCAAGGTTCCAAGCATGAGGGATTAGTTCTTGGAAAAGCTGTGTTTGAGCAAAGAACACTGAGGGATTTAATAAAGGGATTAAATCATAAACAATTCTTTTCATGCCTCTGTGTAAATCTCACCAGTCCAAGTTCCCTTTACCATCACTTGGGGGGGAGGGGGCTGATTATTTAATTTGAAAAGCCTTTTCATACAATTGAGACCTAGTTTATGTTTTAAATGATTAGGCACTGCATGTGACCTGTCCACAGGGCAAGAATAGGCATTTTAAGAAATAACAGCAGTGGGATAAAGTAAATAATAGGAACTGCTTCACGCTAAAAAGCGAATCGGGATGATGGGCAAAAGTTACATGCGGAGAAACACTGGACTCCGCGTCCCAACAAAATGTTGAGAAAGCGTCTAACAAAAACCTTTTATTAATGTCACGTACCGAGATACAGTGAAAGACAGTCTGTCTTTAATCCAGTCAAATTAAAAGCATGCTGTACACGAGTACAATCAAACCATACACAACTACTCCAGGTCGTAAACGGAGTAAAGTTCCAGAGTGGAGAATAGTGTTCCAGTTTCAGGTAAAAAGTACAATGTCTGTGATGAGATAGGTTGGAAGATCGGCACTGCACTCTTACTTACAGAAGGACAGTTCAATATTCTGACAAGATGGTCCTGAATCTGGTGGTACGTGCTTTCAACCCTTTTGTATTTTCAGACTGGCGGGAGATGGAATGACCAGGGTGTATATGTAGGAGAATATCGAAAATATATTTTCCAGGGGAAATACAGCTCATCAGGCCAGCCTCATTGCTGAAATACTCCATCCCAGACCACATCCCAAGCCACCCATATACAAACTGCTGGAGTAAACTGGGAAAGAGAGGTTGTGGTGGTGGGACAAAGCCTGGCGAATGATAGGTGGATACGGGCGAGGGGGGGTGGGAGGCGTTGGCAGATGGGTGGAGTAAGTGACAAAGGTTGGAGATGAAAAGGAGACAAAAGAGTATCGGATAAGGAGAGGAAGGTTCTACATGCCTGTACATGGTTAGAATAAGATAGGTTCAGAGGGGTAAAGTCTGAATGCAGGCAGGTGGGACTTTTGTGTATAAAGCACATTGGTTGGCATGGACAAGTTGGGCCGAAGGGCCTGTTTACAGGCTATATGACTATGAGTGAGATATGAAGCTAGGGGGGGGGGGGGGGGGGGGGGGGGCATGGGTGGAAATGGTTTGGGTGACTGGGAAAGAAAGGGAATCAAGGGCAACATGGGAATATATATTCTAAGTTGCTGTTCTTCCAGTTTACATGTTCCACACGGACTATAATCTGAACCTCAGCTTGTCCACATCCCATATTCATCGATTGGAGGTTTGGGTTAAAATGTAACTCCTGACCTTAGGAAATGCCAGATATGAGGCAAGGCCAACAGATAGATGTCTTGTGCAGTTCTCCACTGTGTCCCGGTTATTATGTGCAAGGTTATCTTGTCCATTTCCTGCCCTGTTGATGGCTTCATGCTTGCTGTTTATTTGCTGCCATCATTTTATAGAAATAGTATTTCTAGTTATAAGTAGCGGAAAGCTGCAGGTTCAGTCCCTGGCCTGTGCTGAAACAGAGACACAGAGTCACACAGCACTCTCATTACAGTTATAGAGTCATGGAGTGATACAGCTTGGAAACAGGCTCCTCAGCCCAACTTGCCCACACTGGCCAACATTGTCCCAGCTACACTAGTCCCACCTGCCTGCATTTGGCCCATATCCCTCCAAACCTATCCTAAACATGTACCTGTCTAACTATTTCTTAAACGATGGGATAGTCCCAGCCTCAACTATGTCCCCTGGCAGCTTGTTCCATACACCTACCACCCTTTGTGTGAAAGCGTTACCCCTCTGATTCCTATTAAATCTTTTCTCCTTCACATTAAACCTATGTCCTCTGGTCCTCGATTCCCCTACTCTGGGCAAGACACTCTGTGCATCTACCTGATCTATTCCTCTCACTAATTTAAAAACCTCTGTACGATCACCCCTAATACACTGCAAGGAATAGAGTCCCAGCCTACTCAACCTCTCCCTAAAGCTCAGACCCTCGAATCCTGGCAACATCCTCATAAATCTTCTCTGTACCCTTTCCGGCTTGACAACTTGATCTGCTGTGGCTGTGGAAACACGGCCATCCCTAACTCACCACTATGTGCCACGCACCGATCTCCGAAGGTCATTTGTCAGCGATCTGTACCTCAGGACCACCACAGACACGAGGCAGCTGAAATTGGAAGCTAAACGGGGCAAACACTTGTGTAGGAAGGAACTGCGGGAGGCATCGGCAGCACTGTTGATGGAGTGGCCTCTTGTTTGCAAACGGTTGCTCCACTTCTGGCAGCCATGGCAACCACGGACAGAAGCTTCCGTAACAGGAAGGATGTGGAGGCTTTGGAAAGATTGTGGAATTTTACCAGGATGATGTCTGGAGTGGGGAGGGGTATGAGCCACAGGGGGAAGATGGATAGAAGCATAGAAACGGGAAATAGGCTGATCGTCCCTTATCAATAACCCGTACCTGCCTTCTCCCCATATCCCTTGACCACTAGTCCCTAGAGCTCTATCTAACTCTCTTAAATCCATCCAGTGACTTGGCCTCCACTGCCCTCTGTGGCAGAGAATTCCATAAATTCACAACTCTCTGGGAGAAAAGGTTTTTTCTCACCTCAGTCTTAAATGACCTGCCCCTTTATTCTAGATAGACTAGATTGTTCTCTCTGGAACACCAGAGGATAAGTTTCCCTCTTCCCTGACTCTGATAGAGTCATAGAGTGATACATTGTGGAAACAGGCACGTCAGCCTAACTTGCCCGCACCGGCCAACATGTCCCTGCTACACTAGTCCCACCTGCCTTTGTTTGCCCCATATCCCTCCAAACCTGTCCTATCCATGTAACTGTCTAATTGTTTCTTAAATGTTGCTATAGTCCTCAACTACCTCCTCTGGCAGCTCGTTCCATACACCCTCAGTCTGAGGAAGGGACTCGACCTGAGGCGTCACCCGTACCTTTTCTCCGGGAATGCTGCCTGACCTGCTGAGTTGCTCGAGCATTTTGGGGGCGATGACTTCATGATTCTGACATATGTACGGGAGCGGAGACACAAGGAAGTGCCAATGCTGGAATCCTGAGCAAAACTCAAGTGCTGGAGGAACTCAGCTGGACAAGCAGTATTTATGGAGGGAATAGATTGACCATGTTTTGGGTCAGGACCCTTCTTCAGACCCTCATAACTACCTGTAGGCTTCATGGCAATTCACTGGGTGTCCAGATTATTGAAATCCATGAGGATCTTCATTCAACGGGATTAACTTCTGGGGACAATACACTGAACCTAATTCACAAGATTAAGGAGTGATCTAATCAAAAGTGTTTAAGAAAGTTAAACGTTTGATAGAGTGATAGATACTATTTCCTCTCAAGGGAACTCGGAACAAGATAGCCTTATGATTAAATCAGGAGTGCCTACAATAGTGAGAGTGGAACTCTGCTCTCCACAGAGCTGCCGTGGCTGGAGGATGTGAAGAGTTCAAATTTGGAATGTTGGACTTTGTTGGGGTGGTGTGATAAATGTTATGGAACAAATGGTGGATGGAGTTAGGATAGAGAGAGATGTGGAAAGCTAATCAGGCTTGTAGAACTGTCTTCTGTTCCAATGTCCTTGAAGATACCACCACTTACAATGAAAAGGTTTAAGACCATTTCTGCCCTAATTTTCATTTTGAATAGTTTAGAGATACAGCATGGAGTCTTGCATGCTGGATACAGCATGGAGACTCTTCAGCCCATCCAGTCCATGCTGACTATCGATCACCTGTTTACACTAGTTCTGTGTTATTCCACTTTCGCATCCACTCCCTACACACCAGGGTCAATTAACCTACAAACCCACACGTCTTTGGAGTGTTAGAGGAAACAAGGCAACCTGGAGAAAACCCACGTTGTCATAGGGAGGACTGCAAACTCCACATGGATATCACCCGTGGTCAGGATTGAAGCCAGTTCTCTGGTGCTGTGAGGCAGCAGCTCTAACTGTGTTCCAGCCAGTGTGCATTTTGTTTTGCCGTTGTAAAGGTGTGTTGGATTGACTCCTGGTGTGTTGATCTCTCTGCCTCCTGTACACACTGGGCAACGTTGTACTAACCCATTCCTCATTGTGGCTGATAAAGAGCAGGAAAGTAGACCACAACGTTGTAGGAAAATCTTTCCTGGACTTAGCACCATGAGCAACACAGTGGTGCAGTGGTAGAGTTGCTGCCTTACTACACCAGAGACCTAGATTTGATCCTGACTACAGGTGCTGTCTGTACGGAGTTTGTACGTTCTCCCTGTGACCTGCGTGGGTTTTCTCTGGGAGCTCCAGTTTCCTCCCACATACCAAAGACGTACAGGTTTGTAGGTTAACTGGCTTGGTATAAATGTAAACGATCCCTAATGTGTATAGGATAGTGTTAGTGTGCGGGGATCGCTGGTCGGTGAGCCGGTGGGCCGAAGGGCCCGTTTCCACGCGGTATCTCTAAACTAAACCATGAGCGAGCAGAAGGGAGGCCAATGCAGTCACAGAGAGCGGCTGGCCATTAGCTTTGTGCTGAGGTGAAGGGGTGCCTTTGCTCTGCTCTTCAAGGTTGTTCAATGTTTCCACTGGTCAGTGACAGCAGCCACAAAATTAATAATATCACAAAACACGATGAAAGAGATTAGAAATGATTATGTTCACAATGGGGATCCGTGAAGATTTCTCTGCAACAAACTTGCTGAATCAGGGTCTGGATGTTCTTTCAAAGAGAA
Organism: Leucoraja erinaceus; assembly: GCF_028641065.1. Taxonomy (NCBI): domain Eukaryota; kingdom Metazoa; phylum Chordata; class Chondrichthyes; order Rajiformes; family Rajidae; genus Leucoraja; species Leucoraja erinaceus. Next base: position 1,359,478 of record NC_073400.1, on the reverse strand, counting down.
TGAGTGTGTTTACTGTAAAAGTATATGAAAGGGTATGGGAGTGAGCAAAGATTGGGATTAGGTTTGTGGGATCGGAAAAGAAGGATTAGACTAATGGGATGTTAAATGTGACTCAGAAACAGTGATTAAAGTGTGGAAACGGGCCCTTCGGCCCAACTTGCACACACTTGGGAGGGATAGGACAGGGGGTGAAGTGGAGTGGAGTGCTGGACTGTGGGGATAATAAAGGTTGTGAGAGTGTTGGATTCACAGTTGGGGAATTAAACGCAGAGGGATGTGGGAGAGAAGGACCAGAGGACACAGCCTCAGAATAAAATGACGTACCTTTGGAAAGGAGATGAGGAGGAATTTCTTGACTCAGAGGGTGGCAAATCTGTGGAATTCATTGCCACACACAGTGGTGGAGGCCAAGTCAATGGATATTTTTATTGCAGAGATTGACATGATTCTTGATCAGTAAGGGTGTCAGGTTATGGACAGAAGGCAGGAGAATGGGATTGAGATGGAAGGATAGTTCAGCCATGATTGAATGGCCGACTAGACTTGATGGGCTGAATGGCCTAATACTACTCATAAAACATACGAAACTTCAACTGATAAGATAATTTCACAAAGACTGTAAGAGCCACCCTCCCACTGCTCATGCAGAAGGGGCACAAAATAACTCCAAGACAAATGTTCTTACTTTACTGATTTGTTTATCTTGGATGTAATCGCTGGTGAAGCCAGAGAGCCACATGAAGGTGGGCTGTTAACAAACTACATCTGTCTAGATCTCACTTGCTTCTGGTCTTCATTTCCTGTTGCTGTCAATGACTGTCAGGCCACTGGTTAGTCTTCAAACCCCTTGAAGCCTCCAGCATCTCTTCCAACTTCAATCTTGGACTATCCTTGATCGGATTTTGCTGGCTTACCCTAGTACTAAATGTTATTACCTTAACACTATACACTGTAATGGCTCGATTGTAATCATGTATTGTCTTCCTGATGACTAGATAACATGCAAGAAAAAGCTTTTCACTGTACTACAGTACACGTGACAATAAACTAAACTGAGCTGACAGTCTGTCTCTGATGTTACTGTACTGCCCCTCACCTGGATCAGTCTAACAGCAATCAAGGCCACGGGTCTCATCATTGGGACCTTACGTCTTGTGTAGACAAGCAAATAAATCATTCTTGGTAATAAATTCTTGGTAATAAATTCACTGAATTAATAAAGTTCGGATGGAGATAACTGCATCTCAAACCTTCACATTTTCTGATGAATCAGTTTTAGGTAGATACATAGACAATAGGTGCAGGAGTAGGCCATTCGGCCATTCGAGCCAGCACCGCCATTCAATGTGATAATTGCTGATCATCCACGATCAGTACCTCATTCATGCCTTCTCCCCATACCCCTTGATTCCGCTAGTCTTATGAGCTCTATCAAACTCTTTTTTGAATGCATCTAGTGAATCGGCCTCCGCTGCCTTCTGAGGCAGAGAATTCCACAAATTCACAACTCTGTGTGAAAAAGTTTTTCCTCATCTCAGTTCTAATTGGCCTACCCATTATTCTTAAACTGTGGCCCTTGGTTCTGGACCCCCAACATCGGGAACATGTTTCCTGCATCTAGCGTGTCCAATCCCATAATAATTTTATATGAGATATCCTCTCATCCTTCTAAATTCCAGTGAATACAAGCCCAGACACTCCATTCTTTCATCATACGACAGTCCCGTCATCCCTGGAATTAACCTTGTGTAAAGATTGTCCTTCCTGAATTTTGGAGACCAAAACTGCACACAATACTCCAGGTGTGGTCTCACCAGGGCCCTGTATAACTGGAGATGGATTCTTAGAGCAGCTTGTACTGGAGCCTACCAGGGAGAAATACATTCTGGGTTTAGTGTTGTGTAATGAACTGTATTTGATAAGGGAACTCAAGGTAAAGGAACCATTGGAGGTAGTGACCATAACATGATATGTTTCAATCAGCAATTTGAGAGGGAAAAGGTAAAATCGGAAGTGTCTGTATTGCAGTTGGACAAAGGGAACTATGTTGGCATGAGGCAGGAGCTGGCCAAGGTTGTCTGGAAAGGGACCCTAGCAGGGATGACGATGGAACAGCAATGGCTGTTGTATCTGGGAATAATTCAGAAGATGCAAGGTCATTTCATTCCAAAGAGGAATAAAGATTCTAAGGGGAGTAAGAGGTGACCGTGGCTGATAAGGGAAGTCAAGGACAGAATAAAAAGAAAAGAAAAGACGTTAACATAGCAAAGATGAGCGGCAAGCCGGAGGATTTTAAAGATCAACAGAAGGTAACTATAAAGGCAATACGGGGAGAAAAGATGGAGTATGAAGGTAAGCTGAGCGGGAAGCCAGAGGATTTTGAATGTCTACGGAACTGTGAGTGTGGTGTTTTGTGTGGTTTTATGGTGGTTTCACCCTGCTTGAAATGGCATGAAACTGCACTTGAGTTTGGTGGCCTTGCACCCTGCTTGAATTGGTAAGAAACTGCACTTGAATTTGATGGCCTTGCACCCTGCTTGAAATGAAATTTCAAGGAATAGCCGTGAGTCAACTGCCAGCCCACCAGCCGTGAGTGAGTGAGCTGCCAGCACATCAGGCTTGAATGACTGAGCTGCCACCCCAAGAATCCATTTGGCCCACAATGTCCATACTCGCCCCCAGGAAACCAGTCCCTTCAGCTCACAACACCCATACTAGCGCTCCAGAAAGCCCCCCCACCCCACCCACTGGCTACCAATATTGGAATTGGTGGAGAGGTGGAATATTGCGTTGGGGGACCAGCCCTCCCGAGTGAACATGGGACCCAACGGATCCCACTTAGTCTAGTATTGAATATAATTGTGAGTGTGTATGTTGAGTGAGACTGCCACAGAGATCCCGGGTTTCACCGGCTCCTGAACCAGCCTAATTAATGGGTGAGGGCAGATCCTGTGCGTTCCCCCGTTTACTGGTTTACTGAACCACGGCCGTAGTGGGGCTGGGGCAGCCAGGCTGGGGAAAGGCTCTGGCATCTTCCACTGAGAGGAAAATGCCTAACCCTAACTCGCCCCCCCTTCCAGAGCTGCCCACGGCTGGTGTTGAAGCCGCTTTGGGACCGGCTGCGGGCTCCGTATGTGCGGCTGCTCAGCGCATGCACCTCGGCCAGCATGCCCTTCTGGATCATCATGGTGATGATGGTGGGGAGCAGCACTGCCCTGCACGCCGCCCGGGCTGCCTGCAACACCCCCATAGCGCCGGCTCCGTTAGTCCGCCCGCTCGCTCACTGCAACACCGGCCGGCCAACTGACCGACTGACTGACTGGCCCTAATCCGAATCCTAACCCTAGCTCTACATTTTTATTTATCATTTTTATTTTACAGTTCACATCATAACTATACAACGATAAATCAGTTGTAAAACAAAATGATCAGCAAGGTTAGCATTACCTTTCTTCCTTCGAAACCTTGCTATTTTTTAATGTAATTAGGAGGCAGCCTTGATCCCAGAGAGCTCGCTGCCAAGCTACCATGAAACAAAGCGCATGATTGGTCAATTCAAGATTCAAGATTCAATTTATTTGTCATTTGGACCCCTTGAGGTCCAAACGAAATGCCGTTTCTGCAGCCATACATTACAAACAAATAGACCCGAGACACAACATAATTTACATAAACATCCATCACATCGCTGTGATGGAAGGCCAAAATAACTTATCTCTCCACTGCACTCCCCCCCCCCGCCACCCCGATGTCAAAGTCAAAGCCCCCGGCTGGCGATGGCGATTGTCCCGCGGCCATTAAAGCCACGCCGGGTGATGCAAGGTCGCACACCGGGTTCTTGAGGTTTGAGCCCCCGGCGTGCGCTCGCAGTGATGTCAGGCCCCGCTCCAGGAGCTCTTCAACCCCGCAACTGGGGCGGGAGAAGTCGCCGTTGCTGGAGCCCTGAAAAGCGGTCTCCCTCCAGGGACCCGCGGGCTCCCGGTGCCGCCGTCCGCCAGACCCACAGTTGCAGCCTCCGAATCTCCGGAGGTCGGGCCGCAGCAGCGCTCCACCACCGCTCCACCCGCTCTGGACTCGGCCAGCTCCGCGACGGTGAGGTGAGTCGTCGGCACCAGAGCCCCCGGTCTTCTCCTGTTGGAGGCCGATCCTCGTTGCAGCCCCAACCACAACGGAGACCCGACAAAGAAAAGGTCGGGTTTCCCGTGCAGGGAGAGATTTAAAAATACAGGTGGATACGTGATTTGGGTCACGAAATGAAATGAAAAAGCACCTGGGCCCATGGTCAACTAGAAGTGTAGAATGAGGAGGTGGCCAATACTGTAGAATCAGAAGACAGAAGGGCAGCACGGTGGTGCAGTGGTAGAGTTGCTGCCTCACCATGACTGAGACCCCGGTTCAATCCTGACTAAGGGTACTGTCTGTACGGAGTTTGTACGTTCTGTCTGTGACCACATACGTTTTCTCCGGGTGCTCCGGTTTCCTCCCACACTCCAAAGATGAACAGGTTTGTTGGTTAATTGGCTTCAGTACACATTGTAAATTGTTCCACGTGTGTGTGGGATAGTGTTCGTGTACAGGGTGATGTCTGCTTGGCGTGGACTCGGTGGGCCAAAGGGCCTGTTTCCCCGCTGTATCTCTGAACTAAAATCTAAACGGACATCAACAATAAACTGCCAAACCCTGGGAGTCAAATCACAGTTAAATGAAGGATAATGACAAGTCCTCACCAAGGCTGTTTCCGAATCTGCTGCATCCTCTTGCTGCACGGATATTCGCTGATATCAAGTGGAGCTGATAAAATGTCAGTCAGTGAAGTAGGACTAGCTGATAATACCAAATCCCACACTTCAGAGCAGGGTTAGAACTCAAGCATTGCTGCACCTCCATCTGGGAAAAATCTTCAAAATCAGGAAAGCCTTCAGGATAACTTGGCATGTTGCAACTTAGAAGAAGCCCCCTGCACCCAATATGTCTTCAGTAGCTCAAAGGATTATTGAGAGTGAAGAGAGTTTAATTGTCACCTGTTGGGCATGATAGTGACAGAGTCGTAACGTACAGAAATAGGCCCTTTGGCCCATCATGTCCATGCTGACCATTGTACTGATCTATACTAATCCCACATACCCACATTTATCCCCACTCCTTCTCCTATCATGACTGCCATGGTATAGAAAGCCACTGCTTGCAAATACCGAGGAGCTGGTACTTATGGCTTTATGGGGTGAATGGTCTAATTCTGCTCCAAGAAATTATGAACATGAACGGCCATCCGGGGAGATATCACTCAGATAGTGGTATCTTCATGATCAGTTAATGGGAGAGGCCATTCAGACCGCTGTATCTTCATCATCAGTTAACGGGTTGCCGTGAAACCTCCACTAGTTCATTCATCAAAGGAAAGCTCCCTTTCTCACGATGTAGCTGCACTTGATCAGACCTACACAAACATGTTTGACATTTGGAATCCCAGTGAAACCACGAACAAGGCCTGTCAACCTAAGCGTGTCCCTTAAGGATGGACAAAAAGTATTGACCTTGGCTGCAACACTCACATCCTGTGGATGAATAAAGAATAAACTGCCCTGTACTCCGAGCAAAGAACAATATGCTGGAAGATAGACACAAAGTGCTGGAGTAACTCAGCGGGTCAGACAGCATCTCTGGCGAAAAGGGATAAGTGACGTTTTGGGTCGAGACCCTTGGTCAGACCCAAACCGTCACCTATTCCTTTTCTCCAGAGATGATGTCTGACCCGTTGAGTTACTCTAGCTTTTTGTGTCTATCCTCAGTTTAAACCAGCATCTGCAGTGCAATGCTACACAACATGCAGGAGGAACTCATCGGATGAGGCAGCATCTGTGGAAGAAAACAGACAGATTGAAGAAGGGTCCCAACCTGAAACATCACTTGTCCATTCCCTACACTGATAGAGCTATAGATCACATTGAGGTGTCCACACGGAAACAGGCCCTTCAGGCACACTGGGCTGGTTCCATTTACCTCCTATCATCCGATATGCCGCCAAACCTTCCTCTACATCTGCCCACAGTCTGAAGAAGGGTCTCGACCTGAAACGTCACCCATTCCTTCTCTCTAGAGATGCTGCCTGTTACTCCAAATTTTTGTGCCTATCTTCGATTTAACCCAGCATCGGTACAGGATACTGAGTTGGATGATCAGCCATGATCATATTGAATGGCGGTGCAGGCTCGAAGGGCCGAATGGCCTACTCCTGCACCTATTTTCTATGTTTTTATCTGCAGTTCCTTCTTACACGTCTTTTAGAATCAGCCTGACCCACTGAGTTTCTTCAGCTTTTTGACTTTTGTTCAGGATCCTAGCATCTGCATTCTCTTGTGTCTCAGTATACAGATCACTCCTGCTGTCCAGCGACAGTCAGGGATATGTTGCTTGCAAGGCTGACTCAAAGGTCCTTGTAGAACTGAAGGATTGCAGAAGAATGAGGAATGAGCATTGGAGAAATATTGTGGAGCCTCACTATCGTGGATTTGTTTCTAAGAGAAAACAACTCCATATGATGACATATATTCATCTCCACGTGCCGGGGGTATTTTATTACAAACGGAATGTTCTGGCACTGGAATAACATCTGTAAATTTCTAAATAGTTCATTGTATATGAAGTGGCTTCTGAGAAACATGAAGTGAATTTTCCTTTTCTGGGAAATTTTTGATCTCTGAATTAACTGCACACATCCCATTAAAGACTATTCAAAGCACAAAGCAACATTTCTTTATGAATTTGGGAATTTATCATAAAAGTGGTAAATGCTGGAAATACTCGACTGATCGGCCGTGGAGTGGAGTGAGCAAAATCATTTATAATTGGGAAAAATTGGAATTCCCACCTGCCCACACCTGGGTTCAGCGGGAGTGATGGACGGAACAGGCAGAAAACACGTTCCTGGTAACTAATTAAATATTTCCCAGAGGTTGGCAGTCTTTGTTCTCCCAGAGTGACCAAACAGTGTTCGACCTGTAATGTGGCGATGGAGGTGATGAGGCATTCAGGAATGATATATTAATGATTTGGACGAGGGAATTGAATGCAACATTTCCAAGTTTGCGGATGACACAAAGCTGGGGGCAGTGTTAGCTGTGAGGAGGATGCTAGGAGGCTGCAAGGTGACTTGGATAGGCTGGGTGAGTGGGCAAATGTTTGGCAGATGCAGTATAATGTGGATAAATGTGAGGTTATCCACTTTGGTGGCAAAAACAGGAAAGCAGACTATTATCTAAATGGTGGCCGATTAGGAAATGGGGAGATGCAACAAGACCTGGGTGTCATGGTACACCAGTCATTGAAAGTAGGCATGCAGGTGCAGCAGGCAGTGAAGAAAGCGAATGGTATGTTAGCATTCATAGCAAAAGGATTTGAGTATAGGAGCAGGGAGGTTCTACTGCAGTTGTACAGGGTCTTGGTGAGACCACACCTGCAGTATTGCGTACAGTTTTGGTCTCCAAATCTGAGGAAGGACATTCTTGCCATAGAGGGAGTGCAGAGAAGGTTCACCAGACTGATTCCTGGGATGTCAGGACTTTCGTATGAAGAAAGACTGGATAGATTCGGCTTGTACTCGCTAGAATTTAGGAGATTGAGGGGGGATCTTATAGAAATTTACAGAATTCTTAAGGGGTTGGACAGGCTAGATGCAGGAAGATTGTTCCCGATGTTGGGGAAGTCCAGGACAAGGCGTCACAGCTTAAGGATAGAGGGGAAATCCTTTAGGACCGAGATGAGAAAAACATTTTTCACATTTTTTAGAGTGGTGAATCTCTGAAACTCTCTGCCGCAGAAGGTAGTTGAGGCCAGTTCATTGGCTATATTTAAGAGGGAGTTAGATGTGGCCCTTGTGTCTAAAGGGATCAGGGGTTATGGAGAGAAGGCAGGGATGGGATACTGAGTTGGATGATCAGTCATGATCATATCGAATGGCGGTGCAGGCTCGAAGGGCCGAATGGCCTATTCCTGCACCTATTTTGTAATTTTCTATGTTTCTATGATTGCTGCTGTTGAGGTTCATCATCCAAGCCCATTTGCGGCAGAGTTGGGGACAGGGACAAGGAAGAGGAATACATTGGGTATAAGTGAGGAATAATTGCCTGCCAGTGCTGAAGGATAATTCTAGTGTTACATTTATTTGCCTTTCATGAATGAGTTTGTGAAGCCACAGAGCATGTCAAAGGCCATGAAAGGTGCTTCAGTTTGCAAGGCCCAAGGCATTGGTATTGAGCAGGCCAACCGCCTAGTCTTGTGGGAGGGATAAACACTGGCTAGGCTTATGGGGAGAGGCCCTGCTACTTTGACTGGTGGCACAAATTGTCATCTGGACAAAAGGTATTGGTCCACACCATATATTAACATTGTGAAAGCTGAAATGGAAATGAAATAATTACGCAACATATCTGAGAAATTGCCTTTGGCAGGAAGATCTGAGAAGAAATGCAAAACTATTTGGCAGAATCAGTGCTCAATAGATAAACAAGATACACGCATAATGAAGTACACAATAATAGTTAGGCAATAGTAGGGCCTCCTCCATTGTCGGTGTGAGGCCCAGGGCAAATTGAAGAAACAGCATTGAGTACCTTACACCCCAGCGGTATTGACTTCTTTAACTTCACGCAGCCCTTGCTTTCCCTCTCTCTCCATTCCTTCCCCTTCACATTTCTCCCACCAGTCTTACTGTCTCCGACTACATATTATCTCTGTACCGCCCACTCCCCTGACATCAGTCTGAAGAAGGGTCTCAACCCGAAACGTCACCCGTTCTTTCTCTCCGGAGATGCTGTCTGTCCCACTGAGTTACTCCAGCATTTTGTGTCTATCTTTGATTTAAACCAGCATCTGCAGTTCTTTCCTATAAACAATATTAGTTAGCATGGACTGGATGGGCTGATGGGCCTGTTTCCAAGCTGTGTCTCTAAACTAAACTTAAATCTTCATTTACTTTTTGAAGTAAAAAGTTTTAAGGACGTGCATCTGCCAGCCAGATCCCTATTGTTCCACAATACAGAGTAGATCAAGGAACCAAGTCAAGTCAATTTTATTCCCATAGCACATTTAAAAACAACTCTCGTTGACCAAAGTGCTTTACATCAGGGCAGGTGCTGACGTGCTACAAATAGTAGTACATAGATCTAACAATACATACATAAACACATACATACAGCGCTCCCTCAGAGGACCTCAAGAAACACTTGTGAGTAGAAGTAAGTTTTAAGTCTAGACTTAAAAGAGTCGATGGAGGGGGCAGTTCTGATGGGAAGAGGGATGCTGTTCCATAGTCTAGGTGCTGCAACCGCAAAAGCGCATTTGCCCCTGAGCTTATGCCTGGACCGCGGGATGTTCAGTAGTCCCAAGTCAGCTGACCTGAGGGACCTGGAGGTGGTGTGGTGGGTTAGCAGACGTTTGATGTAGGTGGGAACAAGCCCATTAAGGGCTTTGTATACATATAGGAGGAGCTTGAAGTTGATTCTGTACTGTACTGGGAGCCAGTGGAGAGAGGCCAGAATCAGGGTGATGTGGACCCTTTTTTGGGTGCCTGTCAGAAGTCTTGCTGCGGCGTTTTGGACCAATTGCAGGCGGGACAGGGGTGATTGGCTGATGCCAGTGTAAAGGGAGTTGCAGTAATCAAGGCGGGAGGAGATGAATGCGTGGATGATCTTTTCAAGGTCGTCGAATTGGAGGAATGGTTTGATTTTAGCTATCCTGCGAAGCTGGAAGAAACTAGTTTTTACCACAGCATTGACTTGTTTGTCAAACTTCAATGTGGAGTCAAATATCACGCCAAGGTTTTTGGCGTGAGGTTTGTGTAAGAGGGTAAGGCTATCGTTCTGATGGAGTCCGAGGGACCGAGTAGGATGACCTCAGACTTGCTCTTGTTAATCGTGGATAGTGTTGGAATGCTACTGAAGTCAATGGTCTTTTCTGCAGCTACATAATGCATGCGGCAGGGCCGACTAATTTATGCACTCTCCAAAAGCTGCAGAAAGGTCATGTGTTATCATTAATAGTCTCTCCCTCACAGAAGCTGCTTCACCCGAGTAGATTAGATGGATAAATGAGAGCCACGATTGCAGCCAACAACTCAAAGCATTTTTGCAAGTGCTTGGTGAAAACCAAATTAGGGTAAGTCTGTAGTCTGTAAGTGGTAGAGCTGCTGCCTCACCGTGCCAGAGACACGAGTTTCATCCTGACTACGGGTGCTGTCTGCAGGGTTTGTACGTTCTCCCCGTGACGACGTGGGTTTCCTCCCACATCCCAAAGACGTGTGGATTTGTAGGTTAATTGGCCTCTGTAAATTGTCCCTGGTGTGTAGGGGGGATCTTATAGAAACATATAAAATTATGAAAGGACTGGACAAGCTCGATGCAGGAAAAATGTTCCCAATGTTGGGCGAGTCCAGAACCAGGGGCCACAGTCTTAGAATAAAGGGGAGGTCATTTAAGGTGAGACTTAGGTAAGAAAAAAAGATTTCACCCAGAGAGTTGTGAATTTGTGGAAGTGGAGGCCAAATCACTGGATGGATTTAAGATAAGAGTTAGATAGAGCTCTAGGGGCTAGTGGAATCAAGGGATATGGGGAGAAGGCAGGCACGGGTTATTGATTGGGGACAATCAGCCATGATCACAATGAATGGTGGTGCTGGTTCGATGGGCCGAATGGCCTCCTGCACCTATTTTCTATGTTTTTTATTGCACCCTCACCAACATCTTGTACACTGTGACATGATGTCCAAACTTCTAAATCAAGTCCCTGACTGATGAAGGTCAGGATGCCAAAATTATATTTCACCAGCCTGTCTACCTGTGACGCCACTTTCAGGGAACTATGTACCTGTCCTCCTGTGTTCTACAATGCTCCAGCAACTCACCAATGCTACACGTCAGAGTTATGAGTAATATATTGAGGGACAGAAGGTCCCTCAACTTTGTTGATGACAACATTATATTGTAAGCAGTGTAGATGGAAACATTAAATAACAAAGTCCTATTAATAATATTAAAGTGATCAAAACCGTGGAAGAATTGCAATGAAGGCAATTGTGTGTTGATCACTAAACATGGAGGGGATAGAAACAGTGCTTTTGAAACACGGAAAAACTATCAGCTGTATTCTTTTAAAGAGAAAGCGAGATCGATAAACAGAGATCATTTAAAAGCTCAAGGATGATTAGAGAAAGGAATCAAGGAATGTGGTTTTAGAGATACAGCATGGAGAAGGGCCCTTCGGCCCAGCAAGTCTGCACTCATCAACTATCACCCATACACTAGCACTATCCCAGACACTAGCGACAATGTATAGAAGCACATTCACCTAAAAACCTGCACGTCTTTGGAATGTGGGAGGAAACCGGAGCACCCGGAGGAAGCCCATGTGGTCACGGGGAGAACATACAAACTCTGTGCAGACAGGACACATAGTCAGGATCGAACCCGGGCGTCTGGCGCTGAAAGGCAGCAACTCTACTGCTGCGCCATCATGCCACCCTTCTCCATTGGACCTTGCTGTTATGTCTATGGTACAAGATGGCAGTAGATCCCTGCCATCTGGGCCGTGCTGCAACCATCGGGCAGCAGGGACAGAGCCTGAAGTCCCACACCACCAGGGTCAGGAACAGCCATCATGTTTTTCAACTGACCTGCACAATGCTAATCCCACCTCAGCAACGCAACACCATTCCGTTGCTCAGGTCAGCCGACTTGGGACTACTGACCATCCCGTGTTCCAGGTATAAGCTCAGGGGCGACTGCGCTTTTGCGGTTGCAGCACCTAGACTATGGAACAGCATCCCTCTTCCCATCAGTTTGTCTTTTACTTTTTGTGTTGGTTTTTTTTTCGTTTTGTCTAGTTACTTTTTGGTTTTAGAGAGCGGGGGCTAGAGGGGGAATGTCTGGGATCACGCTGAGGCCTAGCGGAGCCGGCGATACTGAGGCAGACAACACACAAGTCTTTTACTGTAACTGTTTGGTTAAAGTAACTCTTTAACACTATGCTGGTCCGAGGTCACGAGCTATGGTTACAAGGGAACAATGCACTGGGATCACTATGGTTAAGGGACACATGCCTTCCTCTTGGAAACAAAAGCATGGCAGGTACTATACAGAGTGACCACGGCTCATACGCTACGAACACCAACCGCACCGGCAACAGTACAACACTATGCGAGTTCCCCGTAGCGGACAGGCGGCCTGACCAGCCGGCCAGAGCGGGTGCGTAAACCGCCCTCCTCCTCATCGTCGGGAACAGAAGGGACAGCAGCCGGGGGATGGGCAGGAGAGGCGGGCGGAGGAGAACGCGGGGCTGCGGGCGGAGAAAGAGGCTTGGCAGGCGAGGTAGGTTTTGCGGGCGATGCCGGCTTGACAGGCGAGGCAGGGGAACGGGCGGACAGTTGTGAAGGTAGGGTGCGTGGCATGCGAGGTGTTGCCGGGGCGCGAGGGGCAATGGGAGGTCGAGAAGAGATGGGGGGGTGAGAAGGATCCGCGGGAGGCGGAGCGGGCTCATTCACAAGGAGTAGGTGCTGGCGGGAGCGACGGTAGATAGCCCCCTCGTAGTCGACGAAGTAGGAGCGCGGAGAACCGGCGTCGCCGACTACGACGGCCAGGCGGTAGTGGCCAGTGGGGGACTGCATTCGGACAACCTGCCCCCGGAACAGACGTGGAAGGGGCCGGGCGGATCTGTCGAAGGAGCGCTTCTGGATCACTTGTTTTTTTGACAATGCGCTCAGTGACAGTGGCAGGATTTTGTACTGAGGGCTTGAGGGACTGCTGGGAGACCGGCAGGGGAGGTCTGGTGGTGCGAGACATAAGGCGCTGGGCAGGGGAACCGAGCGCGGGGGGTCGCGGGAAATGTTGCGGAGGTTGAGCAGGGCAAGGTGGAAATCAGCACGGAACAGGCGGCAGTGTTCCAGCAGCTCCTTGGCGCTACGTACGGCCCGCTCAGCAAGTCCGTTGCTCTGAGGAAACTCGGGGCTGCTGGTAATGTGGTGAAAGTTCCAACGGGCAGCAAAGGTTTTAAACTCGTCGCTGGAGAATTGGCTGCCGTTGTCGGACCGGAGGGTCACCGGGGAGCCGAAGGTGGAGAAGTGGCGGCGAAGCTTCCCGATGACAGCGGCAGAGGTGATGGAGGTCAGCTGGTCGACCTCGAACCAGCTGGAATAGGAGTCCACCAGGACCAGGAAGTGCTTTCCGCGCCACTCAAAGAGGTCGGTGGCAACGGCCATCCATGGGAGCTCTGGAGCCGGCGGCTGCAGGAGAGGCTGGCGCTGCTGATGGGGGTGCAGGGTGTTGCAGGCAGCGCAGGCGGAGACCCTGTCACGGATGTCCTGAGCCATACCTGGCCAGTAGAATTGGCTCTGGGCATGGGATAGAGTAGCTTCCACCCCAGGGTGGCCGCTGTGAGCAGTCTGGAAGTAATGATCCCGCAGTGCGGCAGGCACCACGACTTTGTGACCCTTTACCACCACGCCGGCGTGAAGCACCAGTTCATCGCGAACGAGGAAATAAGGTACAGCGCCAGCAGGCAGTTCGGAGCGACGGTCAGGCCAACCACGGCGGATAACGTCCGCAAGTTGTTGCAGGGCAGGATCATCAGCAGTGTGTTGCACCAGGGACTGCATCTGCTGTGAAGGAACAATGTTGACGTTTAGTACCAGAAGGTCGGAGGATTCGTACGGGTGGCGGACAACGGAAGGCAGCGGAGCACGAGACAGGGTGTCAGCTACAAACATGTCTTTGCCCTTACGGTAGACGATCTGGAACGTGAAACGCTGGAGCTGCAGCATCATGCGCTGCAACCGGGAAGAAGCAACATGGATAGGTTTATTCAGGATTGTCACCAACGGCTGGTGGTCAGTCTCGATGGTGAAAGAGTTGCCGAGGATGTAGTCTTTAAACTTGGAGCAAGCGAAGACCACGGCAAGCAGTTCTTTTTCAATCTGGGCGTAGCGCTGCTCGGCAGGGGTCATGGTGCGAGAAGCGTAGGAGACGGGCAGCTGAAGGCCGTCATAGAGCTGCAGACAAGCGGCACCGAGACCGAACTTGGAGGCATCGCAAGTGAGGATAATGGGTCGGTGCAGGTCGAAAAATTTCAAAGTCGGGGTAGCGGCAAGCTTCAACTTCAGAGTCACGAAAGCCGACTGGTGGTGCGGGAGCCAGACCCACGCGGAGTCCTTTTTGATTAGTTCCCGCAGGGGGGCACTCAGTTCACTGAGGTCGGGTATGAACTTACCCAGGTAATTGACCATGCCCAGGAAGCGCTGCAGGCCAGGGACGTCGGTAGGAGCGGGCATATCTGTGACCGCTGACGTTTTCTGGGGGTCGGGCTTGAGACCCCCTGCCGTGAAGACATGGCCAACGTAAGTGACTTCTGGGACCCGGAATCGACATTTCTTCGGGTTGAGCTTGAGGTTTATCACCCGCGCCCTGTCCAGGACTTTGCGGAGGTTCAGGTCGTGCTCAGCAACGTCCCTCCCGTACACCAGAATGTCATCCACGATGATGGCGCACGGTAAGCCGGCAAACAGCTGCTCCATGGTGCGCTGGAAAACCTCACTGGCAGAGTTGATTCCAAACGGCATGCGGAGGAAACGGAACCGGCCGAAGGGAGTGCTGAAGGTGGTGAGGAATGAGGAGCGTTCGTCCAGAGGGATTTGCCAGAAGGAGCTCTTGGCGTCTAGGACTGAAAAGACAGTTGCAGGGCCGACCTGTGCAGCAACGTCCTCTACCGTCCGCATGGGGTAGTGGGGGCGCTTGATGGCAAGGTTGAGGTCCTTGGGGTTGATGCAGATCCGGATCTCGCTTTTGTCCTTCTTGGCGGCGACGACCATGGTGGAGACCCACCTGGTGGGAGCGCTCACCTCCTTGAGGATGCCCATGGTCACCATATCGCGCAGAGTAGACTCCACGCGGCCCTTCATGGCAAAGGAGACGCGGTGTGCCGGCCGAATCACCGGGTCGACGCTCGGGTCGACAACAATCTTATAGTCGCAGGGCAGCTTGCCCAGAACGTCATCAAAGCGGTCGGGGTACTCGGTCAGTGGGTCCATGGGGGCCTGCACCAGGTGAATGCTGTGGTGGAATGAGACTAGCCCCAGGTCCTGACACGCACGGGCGCCCAGCAGGGTGACGTTGTCAGAGTCCAGAAGGTGGAAAGTGAGGGGCCGAGAGGTCTCTAGAACTGTGCAGATAAGAGTTGCCTTTCCCACGGGAATCAGGACTCCCCCCCCCCATAGGCATGGAGGCAGGTGTCGCCAGGAAGAACTTTCTCACCAGATCTGATCTGCTTGAAAAGGCTTATTGACATAACATTGGCGAAAGCGCCAGTATCGACCTTGGCTGAAAAGGAATGGCCGTTCACAGTAACATGCACAGAGGGATCCGTAATCAGAGCAGGTGCACCCAAGAGTGAAAAAATAGTTGGATCTTCATGTGAGGGGAGTGCATCAGAGTCTGGGAGCTCCTCCAGCTCGTACTGAGGAAGCAGAGCGCTATCAGGGAGTGCAATGTTGTTTAGATCGGCGAGGTTGTTTAGACTCCTTCTCGGAGCAGGGGCGGGCTTCCCACGGGAACGGCAGGCGGCAGAAAAGTGGTTGAGTTTGCCACAGGAAAGACAGGTCTTGCCCTGTGCGGGGCAAACGTTTGAGGGATGTGCTGTAAAATGACAGTTAGGGCAGCGTCGCGGGACAGTGGAGGTGGCGACCTTTATGGGGAGAGCCGCGGGGTTTCGTCGCGTAGTCAGGCGACCGGCTTGACCGGTGAAGTTAATGTCCTGGGGAGCCTGTCTGGACACGGAACCAACGGCTTCGGACATGCGTGCAGCATACATAGCATCCCGCAGTGTCAGATCGGGTTTCACTAGGAGCTGCTCACGCAGTCTATCGTTGCGGAGACCATTAACCAGGACGTCCCTAATTAATTCGTCAGGGGTGATTGTGTCAAGGCGGCAGCGCTGAGCCAGGTGATGCAAGGCGGCAATATAAGTGCCGACAGGCTCGCCTGGCAGCTGCTGCCTCTGGAAGAATTTGAAGCGTTCGATGATGTTGTTGGTGGGTATATCACAGAGGGCAGCGAACTTAGCAAGGAGACATACCGGGTCGTTGCGGTCCTCTCCGGCGGCGAAATGGAACGATGCATACTGATCCATAGCTGCAGGTCCCGCGAGGTTGAGCAATAGGTGAGCCTGTACAGCAGGAGTGGCATCAGGATGGGCAATGGCAATGTAGTGTTCGAAATCGCGCTGGAACACGGTCCAGCGATGGACAATGTCCGTGTCGAACACCAACGTGTCTGGTCGACGACAGTGGTGGGACATGATAAAAGGAACGGAGGGAAGGACTAGGAGAAAGAAATAATAAAATAAAAACCGATGAACAGGAGACGCAGGTCTACCGCTGTGACACCATGTAAAATGACTTACTGCACACACAAGTCTTTTACTGTAACTGTTTATTAAAGTAACTCTTTAACACTATGCTGTAGCTGTCCGTGGTCATCACTGGAGCTAGAGAGCGAGCTAGAGGTGGGGACACTACAATTATACTGGAGACAATGGGGAGTGGTTAGTAATATGGGAGGTCACTATGGTTAAAGGAACATGCACTGATCTACAGCAGCTGACAGGACTCGTCCTGGGCTCGCTCCCGGCCCAGCCCAGGATGGAACGGTGCTCCCGTGAGAGCGGCCTGGTGAGGGGCTGGAGTGGCCCAGCCCGAGGGTGGAACGGCACTCCCGCTGGAGTGGCCCAGCCCGAGGGAGGAACGGCACTCCCGCTGGAGTGGCCCAGCCCGAGGGAGGAACGGCACTCCCGCTGGAGTGGCCCAGCCCGAGGGAGGAACGGTACTCACGTGAGGGCGATCCGGTCCGGGGGCTGGGACGGTGCTCCGGTGGCTGGGACGACGTTCTGGCGGCGGTGTCCAGAGTCCTGGGTTCAGCCGCGGGCCGGCGGCTGCGTGTGCTGGACTGGAGGTGCGGCGGCTTCGACCACCCCGGGCCGCAGTGTTTGAACCGGCCCGTTCGCGGGGTTCGGTGAGCTGCGGGACTGTTTGTACCATCGCCCGGTGGGGAATTGCCTCAGCGCAGAGGGAGAAGAGGGAAGAGACTGCAGCCCTAAGATTTTTGCCTCCACCACAGTGAGGAGGTGTTTGGAGGACTCACTGTGGTGGATGTTAATTTGTGTTTATTGTTGTTTATTATTGTATCATTGTATGTATGACTGCAGGCACGAAATTTCGTTCAGACCGTAAGGTCTGAATGACAATAAAGGAAATTCAATTCAATTCAATTCAAGAATGGGATTGGTGGGATACTTCTGCTTGGAACCAGCAGGGATCGGAAGTAAAAAGTAAAAGACAAACTGATGGGAAGAGGGATGCTGTTCCATAGTCTAGGTGCTGCAACCGCAAAAGCGCAGTCGCCCCTGAGCTTATACCTGGAACACGGGATGGTCAGTAGTCCCAAGTCGGCTGACCTGAGCAACGGAATGGTGTTGCGTTGCTGAGGTGGGATTAGCATTGTGCAGGTCAGTTGAAAAACATGATGGCTGTTCCTGACCCTGGTGGTGTGGGACTTCAGGCTCTGTCCCTGCTGCCCGATGGTTGCAGCACGGCCCAGATGGCAGGGATCTACTGCCATCTTGTACCATAGACATAACAGCAAGGTCCAATGGAGAAGGGTGGCATGATGGCGCAGCAGTAGAGTTGCTGCCTTTCAGCGCCAGACGCCCGGGTTCGATCCTGACTATGTGTCCTGTCTGCACAGAGTTTGTATGTTCTCCCCGTGACCACATGGGCTTCCTCCGGGTGCTCCGGTTTCCTCCCACATTCCAAAGACGTGCAGGTTTTTAGGTGAATGTGCTTCTATACATTGTCGCTAGTGTCTGGGATAGTGCTAGTGTACGGGTGATAGTTGATGAGTGCAGACTTGCTGGGCCGAAGGGCCCTTCTCCATGCTGTATCTCTAAAACCACATTCCTTGATTCCTTTCTCTAATCATCCTTGAGCTTTTAAATGATCTCTGTATATCGATCTCGCTTTCTCTTTAAAAGAATACAGCTGATAGTTTTTCCGTGTTCAGAAAACACTCTTTCCATCCCCTTCATGTTTAGTGATCAACACACAATTGCCTTCATTGCAATTCTTCCACGGTTTTGCTCACTTTAATACTATTAATAGGACTTTGTTATTTAATGTTTCCATCTACACTGCTTACAATATAATGTTGTCATCAACAAAGTTGGATATTTAACCTTCTGTCCCTCAATATATTACTCATAACTCTGACGTGTAGCATTGGTGAGTTGCTGGAGCATTGTAGAACACAGGAGGACAGGTACATAGTTCCCTGAAAGTGGCATCACAGGTAGACAGGCTGGTGAAATATAATGTTGGCATCCTGACCTTCATCAGTCAGGGACTTGATTTAGAAGTTTGGACGTCATGTCACAGTGTACAAGATGTTGGTGAGGGTGCAATAAAAAACATAGAAAATAGGTGCAGGAGGCCATTCGGCCCATCGAACCAGCACCACCATTCATTGTGATCATGGCTGATTGTCCCCAATCAATAACCCGTGCCTGCCTTCTCCCCATATCCCTTGATTCCACTAGCCCCTAGAGCTCTATCTAACTCTTATCTTAAATCCATCCAGTGATTTGGCCTCCACTTCCACAAATTCACAACTCTCTGGGTGAAATCTTTTTTTCTCACCTAAGTCTCACCTTAAATGACCTCCCCTTTATTCTAAGACTGTGGCCCCTGGTTCTGGACTCGCCCAACATTGGGAACATTTTTCCTGCATCGAGCTTGTCCAGTCCTTTCATAATTTTATATGTTTCTATAAGATCCCCCCTCATCCTTCTAAACTCCAGTGAATACAAGCCTAGTCTTTTCAATCTTTCCTCACATGGCAGTCCCGCCATCCCAGGGATCAATCGCGTGAACCTAAGCTGCACAAGGATGTCCTTCCTCAAATTAATACTTGTAGTATTGCGTTCAGTCTTGGTCATTCTGCTGTAGGAAAGATGCCACTAAGCTGGAAAAAAGTATGGAGAAGATTTATGAGGACCTTGTCAGGACTCAAGGGCTTGAGCCATAGGGAGAGGTTGAGCAGGCTAGGACTTTATTCCTTGGAGCGCAGGAATGACTGCATTCAAGTAAACATGGATGGTATGATGGGTCATCCGAGATGAGCAATGAATTCATGCTGGCACACTGGACAACATTGATCATCCAACTAACATAACTAACCAAATTTGGAATGATTTGGTTATAATAAGGCAGTTTGTGAGACCTTCTTATGTTGCTTTTCCTACAAAGTGTTGACTGTAAAGGATTCTGAGCTTGCTACAGGCACTTCACAAATTGTTGCACAAAGATGAATAATGAATTTCTTCTGGCAAACCGGGCAATATTTATCATTCAACCAGCATAACAAACCAAATTAGGAACTAATGCGGTTTGTGAGTCCTTCCTATGTTGCATTTCTTGCAGGAACCTTTACTGTCGAGGCACATCACAAATTGTTTCACCAAGATTCAGAAAACGTCTTAAACATCCGCTGTCCATGATTGACCTTAGAAATAGACATCAGATAATAGAACCCCTGAACAATTTTGATGATCCCCATCATCCCGTTGCCTTATATTATGTTTCACATATAGTTATTATTAAGTCATAGAGTCCTACAGCATGGAAACAGGCCCTTCGGCCTAACTTGCCCATGTCAGCCGAGATGCCCCATCTGCACTAGTCCCACCTGCCCGCGTTTCCCTCTAAATCTTTCCTATCCATGTTCCTTGTCCTTTAAATCCTGTTATAGTACCTGCCTCAATGATCTCCTCAGACATTTTTTTACAGGTGGTTCAATATAATTTGTGAAAAAGTTGCTCCTCATCTTCCTATTTAATCTTTTTCCCCTCACCTTAAACCTGGACCTTGATTCCTCTACTCTGGGTAAAGTATATTTATCCATGTGTTATTGTGTTAATGGGTCCGTTAAGCTGCAGCAAGTACGAATTGCATTGTTTTGTAGTCAGTGCATGTGACAATTAAACACTCGTGACCCTTGACGGCTAAAGTTCAGGGTGAATTTCCTGCCAATTGATGAAGGTTAACCTGCACAGAACTGTAGATCACTGAGCAGCAACAACCTTCAAGAAAGACAAAGGGAGAAAACTAACAAGAATAATGTTACATTTCACTGGAATCGGAATGTTCCAGAAACAGAAACAATAATCGCTGAGGATGTCAATTCTGAACACAGGAGAGGACATGCCAGACATTTTCTGGATGGAAAACAAATATTGATGCAAGATTGTAAAGTGAATATCTCATGAAGAAACTACCTTTATTGGAGTTAGGTACTGAATTACAAGACAGATACAAAGTAAGGAGCAAATGAGGCTTGAAATCCTGGCCAACTCATTTCCTTATGTGAAGTGATTGGAGAATTTTCGATCAGATTACAAATGACCTCCACCTCTCAGGACAAGTCATTGAGGACAATGGAAAGATCTGCACAGACAGCAAGTCAGAGATGAAGGCATCTTATCTTCCTCACAGAACAAGATGCTAAACACAATTAAGCCTGTTAATTTTATCAAGCGACAGAATAGGGAAACAAAGTGTAGGTCAATTCTGAATGAACTTGGCAAACTAACCGGGTTGTGAATACTATACAAGTAAATATACCAATTTTGCATCTCAAGAGATAGTACAAGCAAGGCGAATGTTCAATGAAGGGATTTTAGTTGTAGAGAGTCTTATGGGCCAGTCCCATTTAGGCGATTGACTTTAGACAATTTAGGGGAAAAAACAGCGTCTGGAATGGCGACTGTCAGAGTGGAACACACACACACGCATCCCTTCCTTCATCAGCCCGTTATGCAGGCGGGGGACAGGGCAAGCAGGGGGAGCGCTGTCTGAGTGAAATTCACACGGTGCAAACCCAATGTGATACAGACACACACCACGATGAACAGGAAGGTTGGCGCTGTAATTAAGACAGTGAAAGTACAGGTAGGGTCACGTAAGTCCTTTAAAAGAGGGGGGGAGAAAGGGGGGAGAAGGAGTGGAGACAACTTTTAAGAAGCCAGAGATACGCGGCTGTGAAGCTCGGCGGACATTTAACATTACCGGTCGGTTATCCTTGGTTCTGAAAACTACTGCTTACATTTTCTTCCCCCAATGAGCCAATGAAACTCACCAGTCAGCACCGGCTACAACCTATGAGAACCTACGACAACCTTGAACCTCGCGGCTACCCACTACCACTGCACCTACGGCACGAGAATTCTCGCTACTCTCCATGGCGGCTTTATTCTGGTCGCCGCTAATTTTTCAACAAGTGGAAAAATACGCGGCGACCATAAAGAGGCCGCGACTAGTTCCCAAACTGTGGGAACATGAAGGCGACCACATAGTCGCCTAAGTGAGACAGGCCCATTAGAGTCATACAGCACGGAAACAGGCCCCTCGGCCAACTTGTCCATGCTGCCCAACATGTACCATTCAAGCCTGTCCTATTTGCCCGCACCTAGTCCACATATCCCTCTGAACCTTACCTGTCTAAGTGTCTTTTAAATCTTGTTATAGAACTACCTTCTTTGGCAGCTTGTTCCATATACCCACCACCCTCCGAGTGAAAAAGCTGCCCTTCAGGTTACTATTAAATTTTTCGCTTCACCATAAACCAATGTCCTCAGGTTCTTGATTCCCCTACCCTTGGCAAAAGACTGCATTCACCCTATCGATTCCCTTCACGATTTTATACACCTCTAAAAGATCATATAGGAATATGATGGACATAGCACGCCTTGAAGAAATGAGACTCCGACTAATACATAAATATGACCAATTCTTAAAGAGTTGGTCTCCTTTCATCGACTTTTTGGAATCATGTGATGCAGCGGTACCGTAAAGATTGCTGATTTCAGTTCATGACGCGGATAGATCTACATCTCCGAATACAGATTTGAAAAATTCTCTTTTAAGGGGCCTTCTCTTCTATTTCTACTTTCCACTTTCTCTCTTCCTTTTTTATTTTTTATATACACACTTCACGTTTTTCTACTCTCTACCATCTATTTTTCCACTTTTTCCTCTTTCTATTGTTTTCTTTTTCTTGTCCTGCTTACTTCCTTCTTATAACATAAAACTAGAGGTTGTACATAGAATGGATTACGGTATTACATAGTTGGCACCTAAAATTAGGTTCCACTGTACTGTTTTGTGCTGTATTAACTTCTAATAAAATAAACAAAAAAACAAAAACAAAAAAACAAAAAATAAATAAATAAATAAATAAATAGATAAATAAAAGATCACCCCTCAGCCTCCTGTGCTCCATGGAATAAAGTTATCCGGAGAATAATTTGAAAGGAACTGAGAATGGGGGAGAATCATCACATTTGAGAACAAGACAATCAGGAGAAGGAATGTCATCAAACAGAACATTGAATAATGAATCCAAACTATGGGACGTGAGGGGTCATTGTGCATCTTTAAACACATGCAACTTGCTTAAGCAGACTGAGCATGACCAGAAATCTGTGAAACATCCAGGTCTTTCGCCTCTGCAACTCTACAATAATTAGCAGTAATGGATTAGAGATCACAAGCACCACAAACCGAATACATAATCAGTGACTGGAAGGCGATGGGATTTATCCTGTCTACAAGTGGAGTAACTGGGGAAACTCAACGAACTGCAGAAGTTATGCCAAGTGCCTGATTGCTTCAGCTCCACAAACTGGAGAGACAATTTAGGGAGAAAAGCATTTATTTCTTGAATCCAGAATATCTTCAGTCTGACATTAATACAAAATAAGGCTTGAATCTAAATAGATTTTAGATTAGTTTTTAGATTTGGTTAGTTTTTGGGGGTATTTTTGTGTTTTTTTATTAATACTCAGCAAAACTGGGATTTTTATGGCATATCAAGAGATGCATCAAATCTTTGCTTTCTAAATAGCAACAAAATTGAAATTAGTATTGATGACACGTCTTTTCAAAGTATCATTAATGATAACATATACAGCTGTACACAAATACACACCACCGGCATCCCACATTTACACCAATCAAGGGATTTCTCTACATGACGATTGTGAAAGTCATGCACAGACTTCATAAAACAAAATGAATGACAATATAAAGTCTGCATGCTTGTTATTTATTTCCAGTAGTGAGGTTTTCCTGGTTAAAAAAAGAATAATTCATCAAATGACAGAGTGCTGAAGTAACTCAGCGGGTCAGGCAGCATCTCTGGAGAACATGCATAGGTGACGTTTCATGGAGCACTGGAGTAACTCAGAGTGCAGGAGTAATGCCCCTGTCCCACTTTGGAAACCTGAACGGAAACCTCTGGAGACTTTGCGCCCCACCCGAGGTTTCCGTGCGGTTCCCGGAGGTTTTTATCAGTCTCCCTAATGGTCGAAAGTGGTTTCCGCATCTTCTATGTTCCGGCGATTATTTCAAAAAATTCAAAACCGGCCGCGACTAAAAATAAGTTGCCGTTTTAAAAATCAGTCATTTTTTAGTCTAAGCCGGTTGCAATGCTAGTTGAAGGTGGTTGCCGGAGGTTGCAGGTACCTACAACCTCCGGCAACCACCTGCAACCTCCGGCAACCACCTGCAACCTCCAGCAACCACCTGCAACCTCTGGCAACCACCTGCAACCTCCAGCAACCACCTGCAACCTCCAGCAACCACCTGCAACCTCCGGCAACCACCTGCAACCTCCGCAACCACCTTCAACCTCTGGCAACCACCTTCAACTAGCACCTTGGGTGGGGTGCAAAGTCTCCAGAGGTTTCCGTTCAGGTTTCCTAAGTGGGACAGGGGCATAAGGCAGCATCTCTGGAGAACTTGGATAGGTGACGTTTCGGGTCGAGACTCTTATTCCCGTGATTCCTCACAGTCTTTTCTCCAGCTTTGATTGTTTACAACCAAAATTCAAGTCCTAAACTAAATAGTGTTCCAAGAATATTCATTCAAAGACAGGTAGGAAGAACGTAAGCTGGTATAAAACAAATTAAGTCGGAGCTGAGGTGATTCTGTGGTCAAAGGAGAATGATAAACAGGTAAATCTGAGACATAGGGAGATTTAATAAACAGCTTGATTGTGTTATTTTGAATGTTGGAAATGGTTCAGTTTGATATTGAATCAGGTGTGCAGTAAATTGTAATGTGGGAGCTGAGTATTGATCACCTAGATATGAGATCAATCAGATATTTTAGACCAGGTGAATTAGAGGGTGAATGTGATGATAGATTTTGTGAATGGCATGTTTGAGAGGATATCTCCCTTGTGTTCTACATCTCCACATGGAGACCATTTGACCTATCATGTCTATGCCAGCATTCAAAGCCTTTTTGGGTGGCACGGTGGCACAGCTGATTCACAGCACCAGGGACCCGGGTACGATCCTGACCTCAGGCGCTGTCTGTTGTGGAGTTTGCACGTTCTCCCTATGACCACATGGGTTACATCTGGGTGCTCCGTTTTCCACCCACATCCCAAAGCTGTGCAGGTTTGTAGGATAATTGAACTGTGTAAATTGCCAGTGTGTGCAGGGAGTGGGTGATCGATGGCTGGTATGGACATGGTGGGTCGAAGGGCCTGTTTCCGTGCTGCATCTTTCAATCTTACAGACCTTCCCCACCAGTTCCATCTGACATTTATTGATGAGGGAGGGGGATATGATAGACAAGGAGTCAGCCAAGGCTCCTGCTGATGAAGGCACCAGAGGATTAACACATTTTTAATTGACATAGGTTAGTCAATGGATTTAGTTGGATTTAAATGAATATCTGAAGACGGGCTAAGCCAATCTTTCTTATTTAGTTTATCTTTATAGATACAACATGGAAACAGGTCCTTCAGCCCACCGAGTCCATGCCGGTACAGTGGCGCTGCCTTACAGTGTCAGATACCCGGATTTGATCCTGACTGCGGGTGCTGTCTGTACGGAGTTTGCACGTCCTCCCTGTGACCATGTGGGTTTGCTTCAGTGCTCCGGTTTCCCCCACATCCCAAAGACGTGTGTGTTACAAGATTCAAGATTCAATTTATTTATCATTTGGACCCCTTGAGGTCCAAACGAAATGACGATTCTGCAGCCATACATTACAAACAAATAGACCCAAGACACAACATAATTTACATAAACATCCATCACATTGCTGTGATGGAAGGCCAAAAAAACTTATCTCTCCACTGCACTCCCCCCCCCCCTTGTTGTCAGAGTCAAAGTCAAAGCCCCCGGCTGGCGATGGCGATTGTCCCGCGGCCATTAAAGCCACGCCGGGTGGTGCAAGGTCGCACACCGGGTTCTTGATGTTAGAGCCCCCAGCGTGCGCTCGCAGAGTCCCGCGGCCATTCCATGCCGCGCGGGGCGGGGCTGTGAGGCCCCGCTCCAGGAGCTCTTCGACCCCGCAACTCGGGCGGGAGAAGTCCAAGACCAAGCAAAGGCTACATAATCTATCCTGGAAGCTAGATGTGTAGGAAGGAATTGCAGATGCTGGTTTAGACCAACAATAGATGTAAAATGCTGGATTAACTCAGCGGGACAGGCAGCATCTCTGGATAGAAGGAATGGGCGATGTTTCAGGTCAACACCCTTTTTCAGACCTAGTCAGGGGAGACGGAGATATAGAGATAAGGAATTGTAAGGTGTAAAAATGAGACATCAAAGGGGATGCAGTTCAAGGAAAATGTAGAATACCTAGGAGAAGGTGGCAATGAAGCATACAGATTTAATCAGGGGAACAGTCAGATTGATGGGAGAACTAGGCAGGGTGAGGGGTGGAGAGAGAGAAGTCAATATTCATATCGTTGGGGTGTAAGCTGCTCAAGCGAAATATGAGGTGCTGTTCCTGCAATATGCACTGGGCCTCACTCTGACAATGCAGGAGGCCCAAGACAGAAAGGTCAGTGTGGGAATGGAAGGCGGAGTTAAAGTGTTGATCGGGTAGGTTTATTGATCGTAGAGCTGTTTAGCGAAATGATCGCTGAGCCTGCGCTTGGTCCTGGCAGTCACCAGGGCATTACCGTCTGGTTTGGGAATTGCTCTGCCAAGGACAAGAAGGCTCTGCAGAGAGTAGTGCGTTCGGCCGAACGCACTATGGGAACTTCACTCACCCCCCTGCAGGAACTATACAACAGGAGGTGCAACTCCAGAGCAAACAAAATCATGAGAGACCTCTTCCACCCCTGCAACGGACTGTTCCAGCTGCTACGGTCAGGCAAACGCCTCCGTTGCCATGCAGTGAGAACGGAGAGGTTGAGAAGGAGTTTCTTCCCAGAGGCAATTCGGACTGTAAACGCCTATCTCACCAGAGACTAACTCTACAGAACGTTTCTCCTTCTATTATTTATTATGTAAAAGAATATGTGTGTTATGATTGTGTTTATAATTTGTTTGGTTGCTTTGTTGTTTGTCTTTTGCACAAAAGTCCGCGAGCATTGCCACTTTCATTTCACTGCACATCTCGTATGTGTATGTGACAAATAAACTTGACTTGACTTCACTTGACTTGGCAGGCTGAGAGTTACAGATGAGGAAGTAGGGAGTTCCGGGGAGATTTGAGTGGGGAGTGAGGAGAGAGCCTGATGGTTGATTGGGACACAAATGGGACTGAACACATAACTTGAGGGACTGAGAGACACAAGGTGGTTCAGAGGTTCAGGGTGAGGGGTTGTGAGTGGGATGTATGGGAAGCATCTGAGGTAGATGGGGGCAGGCGAAGGGGGGTTTGGGAAATACAGGGGAGAGTATGGACTACATGTGAGGGGTTTAAACAATAGCTGGAGAGATACAGCAGTAGGCAGGTATAGTTCAGAGTAGTTTAGTTTATTGTCATGTGTACCGAGGTTCAGGGAAAAGCTTTTGTTGCGTGCTCACCAGTCAGCAGAAAGACAAGACATGATTCCAATCGAACTGTCCATAGTGCACAGATTCATGATAAAGGAAATAATGTTTAGTGCAAAATAAAGTCCAGATTAAAGATCGTCTCCAATGCGGCAGATGGTATCTCAGGACTGCGCTCAATTTGGTGAGAGAACATTTCAGTTGCCCGATAACAGCTGGGAAGAAACTGTCCTTAAATCTGGAGGTGTGCGTCTTCACACTTCTGTTCCTCTTGCCTGATGGGAGAGGGGAGAACAGGGAGGCTGTGCCCCCACCCCCACACCTTCCCCGCAGTTAGGAGGGAGAGATATTGATGGGCCGAATGACCTAATTCTGCTCCCATCACTTATGACCTTATGACCCCCTGCCCCATCTCTGCTTCCCTCACTTGCATCAGGACCCCAGCTGAAGCAAGTGGGCCGGAGAGAAGCACAAAGTGCTGGAGAAAGTCCGGAGATGAACAGGGAGGGGGACTGAGGGAGTGGGGCGAGGACTGAGAGAGTTAGGAGTTGGGGAAGGGGGAAGAATACGCAGGGGGGAGGCGCTGTGGAAAGGGGAATGGCGAACCGATGTAGGGGCGGGGCGGGGGTGTGTAAGGTGAGGCAGTGCTAAGTGTATGAAAAGTTCCACAGTTGCAGTGTGGGCTGGAGGGAGGCTGGTGGCCGGGCAGCAGGTGAGCGCAGGAGGCGACGATACGGACCCTCTCTCGCCAGCCAGCCACAAGTGCAGATTAGCTTGTGAGATTGTGGAGAGCGCTGGTCACATGCCTACAAAGCCGCGCTTGTGGAGTCCAGCGCTGGAGGCGGATTAGACGGGAACCGCTCGCTCGCCCGCCCGCCCGGCAGCGGCACTGGACACGGTAAGTGTAGCAACGCCCGTCCCGGAGCCCAGTGAATGTGACTGGGGGACAGTCAATGCAGGCAGGCAGGGTGAAGCGAGGTGTGTGAGTATTGGGATGTGTTGGTGACTGACTGGGCGCCGGGCGGGCAAACTGTGGAAGAACTTGTAATGTCATTGAAGTGGGAGACGGGGCAACTTGTCGGTACCAACTAGGTAGCGGACGCTGATTCTCTGCTCCTCTCGTCCAGCATGGTTTTGCCAAATCCCAAACTGCGACTGTTTTGTTTTACATGTGTGTCTGTAATCGGGGGGTTGTAGCCGGTCGTGGGGGAGCGCAGAGTGGGTCGGGGGCAAGCTCGGCGAATTGTCTTGTTTCGGCTTCTCCTGAGAGAGGTGGCGACTGGGTGAGAGCGGGGCTCACAGACAGAGACAGGGAGAGAGAGAGAGCGCCCGCCGGCCCGACACAGACACAGACACAGACACAGACACACCGGCCAACACATCCCAAACCCAACTACAACTGCCCGAGCCTTCAGTCCCACTCATTCTCCACTGCCCCTCTCCCGCGGCCACTCGGCCCATCGCCCCACTACCCCCCCATCCACCCTGTGTCCACTCGGCCCATCGCCCACTCCCTCCCACTCGGCCCATTGCCGGACACTAACCCCCCCCCCCCCGGCCACGGCCAATCTCCCCCCCCCCCCCCCACCCTGCGGCCACTCAGCCCATCGCGGCTACTCGTCCCCACCCTGCGGCCACTCCCTCCGGCTGCCACTCGGCCCATTGCCGGACACTATCCCACCATGTGGCTACTTGTCCTCTCTCCCGGCCACTGGCCGACGGAGCAGCCACACTGCCCGTCACAACACCCACCCGCCGCGGACACTGTGGGTCTGCATCATCACGGTTTAAGACAACTAATAAAGACAACACCGATTCAAAACCATCGATAGATGTAAGGAACTGCAGGTGGATACAAAATGCTGGAGTAACGCGGCGGGTCAGGCAGCATCTCTGGAGAGAAGGAATGGGTGACGTTTCGGGTCGAGACCCTTCTTCAGACTGATGTCAGGGGAGGGGGCGGGAGATTATGCCCCTTGGGAAACCTGAACGGAAACCTCTGGAGACCTTCCTCACCCAAGGTTTCCGTGCGGTTCCCGGAGGTTTTTGTCAGTCTCCCTACCTGCTTCCACTACCTGCAACCTCCGGCAACCACCTGCAACCTCCGGGAACCGCACGGAAACCTTGGGTGGGGCGTAAAGTCCCCAGAGGTTTCCGTTCAGGTTTCCTAAGTGGGACAGGGGTAACAGAGACAATAAGACTGGTGGGAGAAGTGGGAAGGGGGAGGGGAAGGAAGGAGAAAGCAAGAACTATCTGAAGTTAGAGAAGTCAATGTTCATACCGCTGGGGTGTAAACTACCCAAGCGAAATATGAGGTGCTGTTCCTCCAATTTGCGTTGGGCCTCCCTCTGACAATGGAGGAGGCCCAGGACAGAAACTTAAGGTCAGATTGGGAATGGGAGGGGGAGTTGAAGTGCTGAGCCACCGGGATGTGCGGATACAGTCGATTAGGTTGGAGGAGGTGCAAGTGAACCTCTGCCTCGTCTGGAAAGACTGTCGGGGTCCTTGCGTGGAGTCGAGGGGGGAGGTAAAGGGACAGGTGTTGCATCTCCTGCGGTTGCAGGGGAAAGTACCTGGGTGAGAAGGGACGAGTTGACCTGGGAGTTTCGGATGGAACGGTCTCTGCGGAAAGCAGAAAGGGGCGGAGATGGGAAGATGTGGCCAGCAGTGGGATCCTGTTGGAGGTGGTGAAATTGTTGGAAGATTACGCCAGCATTGTGTGTCTACCTTAGATTTAAATCAGCATCTGCAGTTCTTTCATAGACACATAGAAATTAGGTGCAGGAGTGGGCCATTCGGCCCTTCGAGCCTGCACCGCCATTCAATATGATCATGGCTGATCATCCAACTCAGTATCCCGTACCTGCCTTCTCTCCATACCCTCTGATCCCATTAGCCACAAGGGCCACATCTAACTCCCTCTTAAATATAGCCAATGAACTGGCCTCGACTACCCTCTGTGGCAGAGAG
Source organism: Leucoraja erinaceus (assembly GCF_028641065.1). Classification (NCBI taxonomy): domain Eukaryota; kingdom Metazoa; phylum Chordata; class Chondrichthyes; order Rajiformes; family Rajidae; genus Leucoraja; species Leucoraja erinaceus. Next base: position 1,329,616 of record NC_073400.1, on the reverse strand, counting down.
TTCCAGAGATTCACCACTCTCTGTGTGAAAAAGGTTCTTCTGATCTCGGATTTAAAGGATTTCCCCCCTTATCCTTAAGCTGTGACCCCTTGTCCTGGATACACCTTCATACACAAGTATTGGCAATGTTTTGGATTGAGAAAAAACTTCATTTGAAATTTTCAGGCTGGAAAATTCACCTGTCACAAACTCAAGGACAGGTGCTTGTTGAAAGGGCTTCGCTATTAAAAAATTATAAAAACAGAAGAGTACAGTGCAGGACGGCCCCTTCTGCCAACAATGCCCGTGCCCAACATGATGCCAGGTTAAACTGATCTCCTTTGCCTGCATCAGATCCATATTCCATCATCAATGTTCCTATCCAAAAACCTTTTCAACGCCACGATGGTACTGCCTCCTCCACCATGAGGCAGCATGTTCCAGGCACTCACCATAAACCTGCCCCGCACATCTCCCTTAAACGTTTCTCCTCTCACCTTAAAGCCGCTAGTATTTGACGTTGCCACCCTGGGGGGGGAATGTTTCTGAAGGAGAAGTGGGTCCTGGATCGACACAAAGATCTGGAGTATGTCAGTGGGTCAGGCAGCATCTCTGGAGAATTGGAATAGGTGACGTTTCGGGCCGATATAAAACTGCATCTGTAGTTCCTTCCTACACTTTGTGTCCTGAGTCTGGTAGCATGGGCCCGTTTCTGTGCTGTATAGTTCCGTGGCTCTAACTAACGTTGAGATGGATTTTAACTGAAGATGGGTCAAGAGTTAACTACCTCACCCTAATTGTCAAACCTGTTGAGAGTTGAGACCACACCTATGCAGTTTCGCGATATGTCTGTTTTGAAACTGATAAATGGCAGATTAATCAGAGTTATTTTAGTCTGAGGTGATGAGATTGGGTGTTACCTATAGGAGGGAGAACACTGAGACTGTGGAATTTATAACAATTTATCCAGGACGTACTCAAAAAGCCAATGGAAGAATTGTGATCAAATGTCTGTGGGAAACACATTAACTCCTGTGGGACAATGTCGAACCAGAGCTCACTGTTGAAAACAACAGGCTCACTTATTTTAGGTGGAGATCAGAGATGTTTTGTCCCGGGATGTGCGTGGTACAGCGGTAGAATTGCTGTCTTGCAGCTCCAGAGACCCGGGTTTGATCCTGACTACGGATCGTGTCTGTACGGAGTTTGTACTGTGACCCGCGAGGGTTTTCTCCAGGTGCTGCAGGTTTCTCTCACACTCCAAACAGTGTACAGATTTGTAGGTTAATTGGCTTCGGTAAAATTATAAATTGTCCCTGGTGTGTAGGGACACACTACACGTTCCGCTGGTCAGCACGGATTCGATGGGCTGAAGGGCCTGTTTCCGGCTGTACCTCGGGTCTAAAGTGGTGGATCTTTGGATGTTTCTCACAGGGTGTGGAGGCAGAGTATTTTTACGTTCGAGTTAGACAGATTCTTGATAAGCAAGTGGCTTGACAGGTTAAACCCTTTTGGTGGAAGGGTGGAATTGATTAGATCAGCCGTGACCTTATTAAATGGTTCGGGGAATTACATGCCAGTGAGACTGACATTGGTGGTGGGCAAGTTTTTGAAGGTAGATCCTGTGGAACAGGATCTACCAGGGTTTGGAAATGCATGGTCCAGTTAGGAATGGCTTTGTGTTTTGGAAATCATGCCCCACAGATCATTTGAAGAGGTCACCAGGAGTAGTGCAGTCAACATTGTCAATAATATTTTTTAAAGTGAATATTGATATATTCTTGATTAGTAAGGATGTCTAGTGTTATGGGGAGAAGGCAGGAGAACGGAGTTGAGAGAGAAAGATAGATCAGCCATGATTAAGTGGTGGAGTAGACTCAATGGCCTAATGGCCTGCTCCTATGACTTATGGACTACTGTTTGTTGTGTACATTAATGATTTGGATGACAATGCAGTTAATATTAGTAGTAAGTTTGCAGATGACACTGACATTGGTAGTAACATTGACAATGAGGAAGGATACCCAAGTTTTCAAAAAGATCTAGATCAGTTGGATAGGTGGGCCAAGGCAAATGGAATTTAGGTCATAAGCAATATGAGTGAAGTGAACTTTCCGTCTATTTCCCAGGTTAGAGTATTTAGAATCTAGAAGTTAACGGTTTATAGTTTGTTCGGTCGTGTGTCAGACGACACGTAGCTCGCTGTTGGCTTCCATCGTCATCCAACATGTTGACAGAATTTGTTGCCACGACGCATCACTGAGTGCATCGTGTCTTTGCTTCCGGGGATCGCCACAAGGAGGCTTCCGTCATGATCCCCAAGGTTCATAGTGAGAGGAGAGATTTAACAGGGACCTCAGAAGCAACATTTCCACTCAGAGGTACACAAAATTGCTGGAGAAACTCAGCGGGTGCAGCAACATCTATGGAGCGAAGAAAATAGGCGACGTTTTGGGCTGAAAACCTTCTTCAGACTGATGGGGGGGTGGGAGGGGAGAAGGAAGGAAAAGGGGGAGGAGGAGGAGCCCGAGGGCGGGGGGATGGGAGGAGACAGCAAGGGCTAGCAAAATTGGGAGAATTCAACGTTCATGCCATCAGGATGCAAGCTGCCCAGGCGGAACATGAGGTGCTGTTCCTCCAATTTCCGGTGTTGCTCACTCTGGCAATGGAGGAGACCCAGGACAGAGAGGTCGGATTGGGAATGGGAGGGGGAGTTGAAGTGCTGAGCCACCGGGAGTTCAGGTAGGTTATTGCGGTGTTGCCAGAGTGAGCAACACCGGAAATTGGAGGAACAGCACCTCGTATTCCGCCTGGGCAGCTTGCATCCTGATGGCATGAATGTTGAATTCTCCCAATTTTGCTAGCCCTTGCTGTCTCCTCCCCTTCCTTAACCCTCTAGCTGTCTCCTCCCATCCCCCCGCCCTCGGGCTCCTCCTCCTCCCCCTTTTCCTTCCTTCTCCCACCCCCCCATCAGTCTGAAGAAGGGTTTTGGCCCGAAATGTCGCCTATTTTCTTCGCTCCATAGATGCTGCTGCACCCGCTGAGTTTCTCCAGCAATTTTGTGTACCTTCGATCTTCCAGCATCTGCAGTTCCTTCTTGAACATTTCCACTCAGAGCGTAGTCGGTATCTAGAATGAACTGCCAGAGGAAACTATAAGAGTGGATACAATCGTGACTATTAGAAGACATTTAGAAACATGGATAGCAAAGGTTTAGAGGGATGTGGACAAGAGGCAGGGTCAAGAATATTAAGCCCATTTGGTCACCAAGAAGAAGGTATGCCAGGTGGCCTGTTTCCGTGCTGTACAGCTCTATGACTGTCTGGCTCGAGCAAGAGGCCGAGAGGCCTAGTGCTGGGAGGTGTTACAAGGTTGTCCACTACTGCAGGAATCAGGAAGTATGGAGTCGGGATAATGAGTCAGACATTTAAAACTGAGATAAATGAGCATTCCTCACATAGATATTAGTAAATATTTACCTGAGAAGGTGGTGGATTCTCAGTTGTGGCAGAAAATCAGGATGGAGATGGAGAGATTTTTATTATTCTCTAACTGGTTCTGGAGATTATTTGGAAAGGTGGTGTACATTTGGCCATGATCTGATGGAATGGTCAAAAGACCTGAAGCATCATGTAGCTCGCAGGTGCTCCTGCATCTTTTGTTTGTATGGTTTCTAATCGCTTATCATCTTCATCCTCACCTAATTTACTAATCTGCCAGAAGACCAGCAACTCTGAAAGAAGCCTAGTCTTCCTGAGACGAGTCTTTTGAACACATTGATCAGATAGATTGTAAGTGCGTTGTGATCATCTCTCAGCAACGGGAATAGAATGTAAAGAGGCTTTGAGGGGGTACGGAGAAGCTGAACGTACTCCCAACCACAACTAGAGAGCAGTCCTCAACTACTGTCAATCTCATTGGTCACCCTTGGACGATCTTTGATCGGACTTTACAGTCTTTACCTTGCATTGAATGCTATTCCCTAATCATGTATCTTAACACTGTAAATGGCTCGATTGTATTCATGTAACTCTGGGTAACTCTTATGTTTATTAGTGCACAAGTCACTGAAAACTGACAGCCAGCTGCTGCTACATTTGGGAAGGCAAATGGCATGGTGCCTGTTCCAACAGGAAAGATATCATACTGCAATGATATAGGGTTGCATCTGGAGTACTGTGTGCAGTCTTGGTGGCCTAGTCTAAAAAACATCCACTTGCCAAGGTGGGTGTGGAGTACAGATTTACATGACCACTTCCATGCTTGTCATATGGGGAGAGATTGATGGATGGGGTCTGGATTTCATAAAGTGTTGAGATTTGGAGGTTGAGGGCAAACCTGACAGCAGTATATATAACCATATAACAATTACAGCACGGAAACAGGCCATCTCGGCCCTTCTAGTCCGTGCCGAACACTTATTTGCCCCAAGTCTCATCTGCCTGCACTCAGACCATAAACATCCATTCCTTTCCCATCCATATACCTATCCAATTTATTTTTAAATGATAAAATCGAACCTGCCTCCACCACTTCCACTGGAAGCTCATTCCACACAGCTACCACTCTATGAGTAAAGATGTTACCCTTAAACTTCTGTCCCTTAATTCTCAAATCATGTCCTCTTGTTTGAATCTTCCCTACTTTCAATGGAAAAAGCTTATCCACGTCAACTCTGTCTATCCCTCTCATTTTAAAGACCTCTATCAAGTCCCCCCTTAACCTTCTGCGCTCCAAAGAATAAAGACCTAACTTATTCAACCTTTCTCTGTAACTTAGATGCTGAAACCCAGGCAACATTCTAGTAAATCTCCTCTGTACTCTCACTATTTTGTTGACATCTTTCTTATAATTTGGCAACCAAAATTGTACACCATACTCCAGAATTGGCCTCACCAATGCCTTGTACAATTTTAACATTACATCTATATATACCTATGAGAGGCATAGATAGGGTAGACAATCAGCACCTTATTCCCAGGGTGGTAATGCCCAATACTAGAGGGCATCGCTATAAGGTGAGAGTGGGAAGGTTTAATGGAGATGTGTGGGGCAGGTTTTTTAACATAGTGAATGTTGGGGACCTGGAATGCATTGCCTGGGGTAGTGGTGGAGGCAGATATTATAAAGGCATTTAAGAGGCTTTTATGCAGGGAATAGATATGGATCACGTGCGGGCATCATGAGATCAGTTTAACTTGGCATCATATTTGTCACAGACATTATGGGCCGAAGGACCCTTTCCTGGGTTGCAATATTCTATGTTCTTGTGTTGTAATGAAAGAAATCTTATTGAAATTTAGGCACAAACCTTGACAAGCAGGACACGGGGACAATATTTCGCTGTCTGAGGAGTGACAAATGGAGGCTCGGGTCTGAGAGTGATGGCTGAGATAGAGAGGAGAATCTTCATTTGCAGAGCGGTTAATTTTTGGATTTCTCTACCACAGGGAGTTGTAGAAACACCAGTCACTGAGTTCATTGAAAACAGATAACTTAGTCCTCGCTAGAGTTGTCCCAGGGGCCAGATGCTTGTAATTCTCTGCGTCTGTGCTGTTCCACAGCAGATGGGATGTTCTAGGTAGGAGCCCGTTAGATGAATGTGACTTCATGTGCTGGCCCACCCAGAGGACAGCAGCAAACAGAAATGGGCTGACAAAAACAGGAACATAGAAACATAGAAATTAGGTGCAGGAGTAGGCCATTCGGCCCTTCGAGCCTGCACCGCCATTCAATATGATCATGGCTGATCATTCAACTCAGTATCCCGTACCTGCCTTCTCTCCATACCATATAACCATATAACAATTACAGCACGGAAACAGGCCATCTCGGCCCTACAAGTCCATGCCGAACAAATTTTTTTCCCCTTAGTCCCACCTGCCTGCACTCGTACCATAACCCTCCATTCCCTTCTCATCCATATGCCTATCCAATTTATTTTTAAATGATACCAATGAACCTGCCTCCACCACTTCCACTGGGAGCTCATTCCACACCGCCACCACTCTCTGCGTAAAGAAGTTCCCCCTCATATTACCCCTAAACTTCTGTCCCTTAATTTTGAAGTCATGTCCTCTTGTTTGAATCTTCCCTATTCTCAAAGGGAAAAGCTTGTCCACATCAACTCTGTCTATCCCTCTCATCATTTTAAAGACCTCTATCAGGTCCCCCCTTAACCTTCTGCGCTCCAGAGAATAAAGACCTAACTTATTCAACCTATCTCTGTAACTTAGTTGTTGAAACCCAGGCAACATTCTAGTAAATCTCCTCTGTACTCTCTCTATTTTGTTGACATCCTTCCTATAATTTGGCGACCCCCTGATCCCTTAGCCACAAGGGCCACATCTAACTCCCTCTTAAATATAGCCAATGAACTGGCCTCAACTACCCTCTGTGGCAGAGAGTTCCAGAGATTCACCACTCTCTGTGTGAAAAAAGTTCTTCTCATCTCGGTTTTAAAGGATTTACCCCTTATCCTTAAGCTGTGACCCCTTGTCCTTGAACATGACTGTGTGTGGCACATTAATTTAACACAAATATCTCTGAGATCTTCACAGGGACATTACATGTAGGTGTCAAAAATGGCACCAAACTACTGTAGGACTGGTTAGGGCAGATACCCAAATGCTTTTTTTAAAGAACATCTCCCCACCACCCCCTGTCATTCTGAAGAAGGGTTTCCGCCCGAAACATTACCCATTTCCTTCGCTCCATTGATGCTGAAGCACCTGCTGAGTTTCTCCAGCATTTTTGTGTACCTTTGGTTTTATAAAGACATGTTTTAAGGTGATCTTTAAGATGGAAAGTGAGATAACAGCACAGTAGTAGAGTTGCTGCCTTGCAGCGTCAGAGACTCGGGTTCGATCCTGGCTGTATGGAGCTTGTACATGTGCCTCTGTGACTGCGTGGGGTTTCTCTGGGTGCTCCGCTTTACCCCCACATCCCAAAGACGTGCATGTTTGTAGGATGATTGGCTTCAGTAAAAATTGTAAATTGTTCTAGTGCTAGTGTGTGGGGAGATCGCTGTTAGGCGCGGACTCAGTGGGCCGAAGGGCCTGTTTCTACGCTGCACCTCTAAGGTCTAAAGGGAGAGGGGCAAATTTCATATAGAAAGGAAATTCCAGAGCTGTGGTTTTTGGAAGCTGGAGGAACAATGGTGTTGATTACATTTAGGAAGATTGAAAGGCCAGCATTAGACTTGTGTCGATTACTGAGCGGGTTGTAAGGCCACAGGTGATTACTTAGAGGTGATTACAAAGTACTTCCAATCTATTTCACCAATGTGTTCAAAGATTAATGTCAGGAAGATGACGGGCTTCATTGCAAGTTGCTGGTCTTCCAGCAGCAGTTGTCATCTGCTGCATCACCTGTGATCAGTCTGTCGAGCACATAGCCTTGTGCTTGTGAGTGGATGGATGGAAGTACAGATCCTTGCACCCCTTCTATTCAAAGGGCCACTGCAACAGCAAGCAGCTGAGGGTCCTTCACCCTCTGCACCTGGAGTGACAAAGTCTTGGGATCGCGAGATGCAAGATCTTTAGCCAAATGGCCACAGCCATCAGGTTGGGGAAAAGCCCGACCAGGATCCTCTCCCCTATAAAACTAATTTCAGATCAGCCCTGGTCTGACGACTGTGCAGTTGAAGAATTTCCCTCAGTGCTTCAGCCACCTTGACTAACATGGAACAGTAGATTCTGGAATCACTCAGCGGTTTGGGATCTGTGGAAGGAGAAACAACATTTGCAGTCTTTTGATCTTCATTTACTGTATAACCTACATTCTATCAATCACCACAAACATTCTTCATTCTTAAGACAGACACAAAGTGCCTTCTCGGCCTCCACTGCCATCTGTGGCAAATTCACTGGATGTTTTCAAGGGAGAGTTCGATATAGCTTGTAGGGCTATCAGAATCGAGGGATATGGGGAGAAGGCAGGAACAGGGTACTGAATTTGGATGATCAGTCATGATCATATTGAATGGCAGTGCTGGCTCGAAGGGCCGAATGACCGACTCCTGCTCTGATTTTCCATGTAACTCAACGGGTCAGGCAAAATCTCTGGAGAAAATGGATGTGACGTTTTGGATCTGGATCCTTCTTCAGACTTCCTCCTCCTTGCTGTCCACTGATACACAGTGGACACACTGTTTACTGTGTCATTCACCCACACTCCTCCGTCAAATTTCCCAATCCCACCAAGAAAGATTTGGAGCGCCACATCTGCACGTCCGCGCGCCACATCTGCACGTCGGAGCACCTGCACGTCCACCACATCTGCACGTCCACCACATCTGCACATTGGACGGCCACATCTGCAAGACCGCCACATCTGCACATTGGACCACCACATCTGCAAGACCGCCTCATCTGCACGTTGGACGGCCACATCTGCAAGACCGCCACATCTGCACGTCGGCGCGCCACATCTGCAGAGCCACCACGTCTGCAGTTTCTCCTCCAGGTCACGCACCATTCACACTTGGAAACACATTGCTGCTCCTTCACTGTTACCTGGTTTAAATGCTAAAAGCACCTTCCCCATCAGCATTGTGTGAGTCATCACCAGAAGGTCTGCAGTGTTGTTGACGAAAATCGTTCTCTAGGACAATCACAAATGGGCACCGACGTCTAGTCATGCAGTGAGTGCCCAGATCCCGATATATAAATAAGGTGCTTAACAAATAAAGTTATTATTATTATTATAAATAATCAGTCATTTTTGTGTATTAGAAAGAGACTAAGAGATCTGGGAAACTCTATACTGGTCCACATTGTTTACCACAATAAGTTGGGAGATGAGAGGGCTGGTGAACATTGACTCTGCTCAATCCCTGACACAATATATACTCAGTCCACAAGATAAGCAATACAATATTATCATGTTAATGAGCAATAGGTCAGGGCCAGACTGGTGATATAGCCCATGTCTGTGTCAGGACGTCTGTGGGAGGGAACGCACAGTAGTCACAGTCAATACCAAGCCATGGGCACCATCTGTGGTGGTGAACACCAGTCAGTGTGCCACATTCTGGGCACCGACAAATCCGTTTGCTGCCTCATTATTATCACATGTACCGAGGTAAAGTGCATTTTTATTTGCATACAATCAGTAAATTATTCCCATACATAAATACAATCCTAGATCAAGTACAAAGTTGATAGAAACAGTGCACTGAGACCATGAGCAAGTGTTGCCAGGCCTGTTGCAGCCATCGCCTCCATCTGGTCATCCAGTGAACTGTCGTCCCTCTCCTCCTTGTTCAGCCTTTGTGCTCTTGGGGGGGTCTCCCGCAGCCAACCTTGTGGGCATGGATGGTAAGACCCCGGTTCTTCTTTCCGGCCCTTTGTCCTTGTGTCAGTCATTGCCAACCCTCCATGCTCCTGTCCATTTCTCTGGCCCTTGGGGATGAGCATTGGCCAGGCTCAGCGACTTCCCTCTTTGGGCGGGTTAACCGGTTCCACGGCGGGCGGGCGTGCGTGCCAGGCCTGCTGCCCGGGTAAGCTGACCATCGCCAATTGTGCCAGTGCATTGTGACGTGTTGGGGAAGATGGTCGCTCTGACCCACTGTAGATAACATCAGGAATTGCTTGGGTATATCCCTGTGGAACACCACACGCCTTTATTGGGATTGCATGAGCGTTTGAGTGGAACATTACAAACGGCGATTGCAAGATCGAGGCAGCGTGTTACACTACGGCGAGCTTCAGGAGTTGCGTGTGCGATTCTGTGTATCAGAGTTGAGCTTATCTCTGGGATAAACGGGTCTGTTACACAATGGTCAGTGTGAAACACGGCATGAGAAAATCTGTGCTTCAGATGTTGGCAACCCGAGGGAATATATGAACGAGTCCATGCGTTACACTATAGGCAAAGTCTAACCACGACGCCCTAGTGTCATTGTCACATGCTTTCAATTTAAGATAATGAGCATCTTTAGCCAAAGCTATATCTTTTCAATGTGTTGGTTGTGACACTGGTTCAAACACAATCCTGACATTCTGCCCAGATCAAAGAACAAATATTTTGTGGGCAATCAACACATTCAATTTCCAAATGACATTCGGTGCCTTAAAGGGTTAATCTGTGCTTTTTTTCATTGCAGTGACTTTTTTTAACAGCTGTTATGATGCTTAGCTTGAACATTCACTTATGATGTAAGTGCATACATTAGTAATTCAAGAAGTTACATTTGCATGGCTGCCTCTTTTCAACATTAATTCTTTGGAAAAAATGATAGCGGGATACTCTGGATGCAGTTGTACAGGGCCCTGGTGAGACCACACCTGGAGTATTATGCGCTGTTTGGCTCTCCTAATTTGAGAAAGGACATTCTTACTATTGAGGGAGTGCAGTGTAGGTTCACCAGGTTAATTCCCCGGATGGCAGGACTGACATAGGATTGACTGGGCTTGTATTCACTGGAATTTTAGAAAGATGAGAGGGGATCTAATTGAGACAAATAAAATTCGTAAGGGATTGGACAGGCCAGATGCAGGAAAAATGTTCCAGACGTTGGGGGAGTCCAGAACCAGGGGTCACAGTTTAAGAATAAGGAGTAGGCCATTTAGGACTGAGATGAGGAAAAGCTTTTTCTCCCAGAGAATTGTGAATCTGTGGAATTCTCTGCCACAGAGGGCAGTGGAGGTCAATTCACTGGATGTTTTCAAGAGAGAGTTAGATTTAGTTCTTGGGGCTAACGGAATCAAGGGGTGTGGGGAAAAAGCGGGAACAGGGTACTGATTTTGGATGATCAGCTATGATCATATTGAATGGCGGTGCTGTCTCGAAGGGCTGAATGACCTACGCCTGCACCTATTATTAATGTTTCTATTATCACAGGCAGTGACGGGCCACATAGAGCATGGTTTGGATACAAAGTGGGGCACCCATCAAACAAGACACACACACACACACACACACAGACACACACACACACACACACACAGACACACACACACACACACACACACACACACACACACACTTACTTCCATTATCCAATATTAGTCATACTTCAATTGGTGCCGTTGTTCTGTTTGCGCCAAATATGAGTTAGACTTGCTCAACAATATTTCACATCAAACTGTAGGATGGAACTGCAGATGCTGGTTTACACTGAAGATCGGCCCAAAATGCCGGAGTAACTCGGTGGAGCGGGCAACATCTCTGGAGAGAAGGAATGGGTGACTGAAGAAGGATCTCGACCCGAAACATCACCCATTCCATCCTTCCAGAGATGCTGCCTGTCCCACTGAGTTACTCCAGCATTTAGTGTCTATTTTCATACACACATACTCTTGTACTCGGAAGGGACCAAAGCAATTCTCTTGTTGCTATCTGGTTCAACAAAGTTGCTTCAGTTGATATGATGTTCTAACTTCCGAACTCTTGGCTAATTTGACAACTTTTAACTTAATGATTGAAGGAGGGCAGTAGGGGTCAGATAATAGCCATCTTAATGCATAGGAAGTTTAGGTGCACAACTCTAAGTCCATCAACTTGATTGCCTCTTCACAACAAGTTATAATATCTCACTCAAATGCAGATATGCAGCATCAAGGAATTTATTTTTATTTAATTGTAGTTTTAGATGCCCCATCGCTTCCTCATTATCTTTGGAAGATCTTTTACTTGCAGCATCTTGCCGAGTAAAGTTTACCAAGTAAGGTTTAGCCAACCTATCCGCTTAACCACTATGACAAATCAAGTTTATTTTGTTATTTTTCACTTCAACCGAATGACCTGAAATTTCCAGCAGGCTGCTCACGACAGTATTTGGAGTTTGCAGCGCTCCCATGCATCTTGGCACTGTGGAAAGGAGCGTGGGGTTGGAGTAGGAGGACTATGAGGTATTGAATGGCTAGTCTTCATTGATACTGAAGCTTGGGTAGACAAAAGTGCTGGAGAAACTCAGCGGGTGCAGCAGCATCTATGGAGCGAAGGAAATGGGCAACGTTTCAGGCCGAAACCCTTCTTCAGACTGCAGATACTGAAGCTTAACTGATCCAAGTACATGGATGGAATTCCCTAATGATGTGCCGAGTTGATGGACATACTGAGAACCCATCCTCGATTGAACTGTGGCATTTCTGGTTTAGTAGCTGGACTTGAATATTGAGCACAGCACAGGAACAGGTCCTTCAGCCCACAATGTCCATGCCAGACATGCTGCCAACAAGACCAACTCTTATCTATCTGCTCATAATCCCTATCCCTCACTTCCCTGCATACCCTTATCCAAGCACCACTATCATCTCTGCCTCCACCACCACCCATGGCAGCACATTCCAGGCATTCACCATCCTTTGTGTAAAAACACTTGCCCCGCACATCTCTCTTATACTTTGCACCTCTCTCCTTAGTTATGCTCTCTCGTATTTGATATATCCATCCTCGCAAATAGGTTCTGGCCGTTTACCCCATCTATGCCTTCTATCCACAACCTCCGGTATTCCATGAGAAATCGAGTTAGATGGAGCTCTAGGGGCTAGTGGAGTCAAGGGATATGGGGAGAAGGCAGGCACGGGTTATTGATAGGGGGACGATCAGCTATGATCACAATGAATGGCGGTGCTGGCTCGAAGGGCCGTATTGGCCCGTCCTGCACCTATTTTCTATGTTTCTATAAGTCTGTCCGACCTCTCCCTGTAGCTAATACACCATATCCAAGCATCATTCTGGCAAACCTCTGCATCCATCATGCACATTCTTCAAGCAACGGGGCGACCAGAACGACACTTGATTTTAAAGAAGAATTAGTCATAGAGGGTATATATTTGTGAAGTCAGGAGAAGAGCAGCTTGCTGATCAATATCCAGGCTCTCATCTCACCTGCCAACACAGGACGCAGGATTTACAGCAAATCCACTGAACCAGCTAGATTAGTTTGAATTTGTTCACGACAGCTGGAAATGTTTTAATTCAAATAATTAAATAAACCTGAATTATAAGTCCATCTCCTCTGGTGTGGACTGTTCATGGCTGTACATGTAAATAGCTTGTTCTAAGCTTCCCCAGTCTAGTTTCAGTCAATAGGATACGGAGTCCAGCACTTGCGCATCTAAACTTCATTATGGAAAAACACAATAACAGTTCCCCACCACTATACCTAACCACCGCGGGTTCGATCCTTGTATCTGCCTGGCCAAGCCCTCCTAGCCTCGTGCAAGCAGAGACACTCCAGAAGGTCACGCAGTCCTATGCGGTCTCCCGGAAGATCGACACAGGACCTCGTGGGAGCGGCCTTTTATAGGTCCCCGAACCTTGAGGGGCCAAAACACATGGGGGTGGTCTCTGTACCGTCCAATAACAGGTATCGATTAACACAGTATATGATAGACATTTCCCTAATCCAATAATACAGGGACTAATACAAGTTTCTAGATGCAAGTTAACAGAGATGAATTATGCAACATGTGCCTGGATATTCAAGAAACCCAGACAAGGCTCAACACTTAACCCAATCAACATCTAGCCTGAAGAAGGGTTTTGGCCCGAAACGTCGCCTATTTTCTTCACTCCATAGATGCTGCTGCACCCGCTGAGTTTATCCAGCAATTTTGTGTACCTTCTAGCAAAGTAAAGCTTTGCAACAATATTTACAGTGTGAATGTCTGGTTTGCATTCACCCAATCTGTTTCATACAATTTACACCTAATTGTAAGAATCTGCAGATGTCCCATTCTTTCCCTGCAACTCTAATGTAGGCTCTAGACAAGCTGGCACCATTCTGCAACTTGTCCCATTTCTGCAGAAGGCACATTTAAATTGACCAAATGGCCTAGCAGCCCAGAAGCCTTTACTCAATTTTAGTGTCCTGGCATCTCCAATTTGGCCAGAATTAACATACTTATCCCCTTAATAATTCATTTAATTTCCCTTGACTCTCATAGTGGATAGATTTTTGCCATAGCAGCAATTGAATTGACTCCATCTACACCTCTCGCTGCCTCCGAAAAGCAGCCAACATAATCAACGATCTGTCCCACCCTGGTCATTCCTCCTTCTCTCTGAGCTCGTTAGACAGAAGATATTGAAGCTTAAAAGCACATACCACCAAACTTAGGAGCAGCTTATTCCCCTCTGTTATTAGGCTTCTGAGCTATCCTCCCATCAGCTAGGGTACTGAATAATTCACCTCTAACCCATTACGGACACTAGAATTTATCTATGGCACTGATGCGCAACTATGCTGAGAACTATATTCTGCACTCTCTAACTTTCTCTTTGCTCTACCTATTGTACTTGAGTTTGACTTGCTTGTACGTGTGTGTAGTATTATCTGATCTAAATGGATAGCATGTAAAGCCAAGCTTTTGCCAGTACCTGGGTAAACATGACAATAACCGGCAACCTAAACACCATTGCCCTTGCCCAAACAAGCCAGCTTTTCATTGCCTCATTCACCATTGGATATTTATCTTGTGCCGGAGGATTGGCATACTGCGCATGTTGTTCCATTGTTTAAAAAGGGGTCTAAGAGTAAACCTAGCAATTATAGACCTGTTAGTTTGACGTCAGTGGTGGGCAAATTAATGGAAAGGATACTTAGAGATAATATATATAAGCATCTGGATAAACAGGGTCTGATTAGGAACAGTCAACATGGATTTGTGCCTGGAAGGTCATGTTTGACTAATCTTCTTGAATCTTTTGAAGAGGTTACTTGGGAAATTGATGAGGGTAAAGCAGTGGATGTTGTATACATGGACTTCAGTCAGGCCTTTGACAAGGTTCCTGACGGAAGGTTGGTTAAGAAGGTTCAATGGTTGGGGATTAATGGAGGAGTAGCAAGATGGATTCAACAGTGGCTGAATGGGAGATGCCAGAGAGTAATGGTGGATGGTTGTTTGTCAGGTTGGAGGCCAGTGACTAGTGGGGTGCCACAGGGATCTGTGTTGGGTCCACTGTTGTTTGTCATGTACATCAATGATCTGGATGATGGTGTGGTAAATTGGATTAGTAAGTATGCAGATGATACTAAGATAGGAGGGGTTGTGGATAATGAAGTAGATTTTCAAAGTCTACAGAGAGATTTATACCAGTTGGAAGAGTGGGCTGAAAGATGGCAGATGGAGTTTAATGCTGATAAGTGTGAGGTGCTACATCTTGGCAGGACAAATCAAAATAGGACGTACATGGTAAATGGTAGGGAATTGAAGAATGCAGGTGAACAGAGGGATCTGGGAATAACTGTGCACAGTTCCCTGAAAGTGGAATCTCATGTAGATAGGGTGGTAAAGAAAGCTTTTGGTGTGCTGGCCTTTATAAATCAGAGCATTGAGTATAGAAGTTGGGATGTGATGTTAAAATTGTATAAGGCATTGGTGAGGCCAATTTTGGAGTATGGTGTACAATTTTGGTCGCCTAATTATAGGAAGGATGTCAACAAAATAGAGAGAGTACAGAGGAGATTTACTAGAATGTTGCCTGGGTTTCAGCAATTAAGTTACAGAGAAAGGTTGAACAAGTTAGGGCTTTATTCTTTGGAGTGCAGAAGGTTAAGGGGGGACTTGATAGAGGTCTTTAAAATGATGAGCGGGATAGACAGAGTTGACGTGGATAAGCTTTTCCCACTGAGAGTAGGGAAGATTCAAACAAGGGGACATGACTTGAGAATTAAGGGACAGAGGTTTAGGAGTAATATGAGGGGGAACTTCTTTACTCAGAGAGTGGTGGCTGTGTGGAATGAGCTTCCAGTGAAGGTGGTGGAGCCAGGTTCGTTTTTATCATTTAAAAATGAATTGGATAGTTATATGGACGGGAAAGGAATGGAGGGTTATGGTCTGAACGCAGGTATATGGGACTAGGGGAGAATACGTGTTCGGCACGGACTAGAAGGGTCGAGATGGCCTGTTTCCGTGCTGTAATTGTTATATGGTTATATATGGTTATATCTGTCATTCACATTCTGGATGTTGAATTGATACCATTGAGCTACCCTGTAAGATGGCTTCTGATTATTTCATTGTTCACATTATTTTGGAAGTTTGATGAGTTTACTCCCGCTGTGTCCCCTCCTGAATCGGAGTCTGCCACCGACATAGAAACATAGAAAATAGGTGCAGGAGTAGGCCATTCGGCCCTTCGAGCCTGCACCGTCATTCAATATGATCATGGCTGATCATCCAACTCGGTATCCTGTTCCTGCCTTCTCTCCATACCCCCTGATCCCTTTAGCCACAAGGGCCACATCTAACTCCCTCTTAAATATAGCCAATGAACTGGCCTCAACTACCTTCTGTGGCAGAGAATTCCAGAGATTCACCACTCTCTGTGTGAAAAAAGTTTTCCTCATCTCGGTCCTAAAAGATTTCCCCCTTATCCTGTGACCCCTTGTTCTGGACTTCCCCAACATCGGGAACAATCTTCCTGCATCTAGACCAATTTTTGTAGTTCATCCATGCAGTCTTTAAATGCCTTCCATTGCATATCCACCGTCAACCCATTAAGAATCAATCGCCAGTCTATCTTGGCCAATTCACGTCTCATACCCTCAAAGTTTTCTTTCTTTAAGTTCATGCCCCTTGTTTCTGAATTAACAATGTCACTCTCCATCCTAATGAAGAACTCAACCATATTATGGTCACTCTTGCCCAATGGGCCTCGCACAACAAGACTGCTAACTAACCCTTGCTCATTACTCAATACCCAGTCTAGAATAGCCTGCTCTCTCGTTGGTTCCTCTACATGTTGGTTTAGAAAACTATCCCGCATACATTCCAAGAAATCCTCTTCCTCAGCACCCTTGCCAATTTGATTCACCCAATCTATATATATACTTAGATTGAAGTCGCCCATTATAACTGTTTTACCTTTGTTGCATGCATTTCTAAGTTCCTGTTTGATGCCACCCCAACTCCACTACTACTGTTAGGTGGCCTGTACACAACCCCCACTAGCGTTTTCTGCCCCTTAGTGTTTCGCAGCTCTACCCATATCGATTCCCCATCCTCCAAGCTAATGTCCTTCCTTTCCATTGCGTTAATCTGCTCTCTAACCAGCAACGCTACCCCACCTCCTTTCCCTTTCTGTCTATCCCTCCTGAATATTGAATATCCCTGGATGTTCAGCTCCCAGCCTTGGTCACCCTGGAGCCATGTCTCCGTGATCCCAACTATATATAGTCATTAAAAGCTATCTGCACATTCAACTCATCCACCTTATTACGAATGCTCCTTGCATTGAGACACAAAGCCTTCAGGCTTGTTTTTACAACACTCTTACCCCTTATACTATTATGCTGAAAAGTGGCCTTTTTTGATTTTTGCCCTGGATTCGTCTGCCTTCCACTTTTACTTTTCACCTTGCTACCTATTGCTTCTACCCTCATTTCACACCCCTCTGTCTCTACGCTCACACATTTAAGAAACTGTTTCCCTTTAACTCCATCCTCCACTATCCCATTCGACACCCCACCCCCCTTATTCAGTTTAAAACCACCCGTGTAGCAGTGGCAAACCTGCCTGTTCCTCCCTCTTCCTCTGCCTGGTCCATGAATGTTCTGTTTTGCACCACAGTCCTTTGCTTCTGTTGAGATCACGTCGTGTGCAGTATGTCCAACCGACTATGGGCGGGTTAGCTGGAACTCCTGTCAACAAATGTTTGTCTTCCCTTATAGGCATTTTGTTTTTGGTCGAGATTGTGGCTTATGCAGGGTGTGCCGATACCAGGCGTGGGGCACTGGAACTGGTAGAGGCAGTGGGGTGGGTGATTGGAATTAAGGTGAGGAATACTAAACTAATTGGCTGGTGACAGGAGATGGCAGACGGGTCATGGGTGACTTAGTCATGGTTGATGATGTGGATGGGCAGGTATCTGGATTATAGAGCCATAGTTATTCAGCGTGGAATAGACACACAATGCTGGAGTAACTCAGCAGGACAGGCAGCATCTCTGGACAGAAGGAATGGGTGATGTATTGGGTCGAGATTCGGGTTCGGGTCTGAAGAAGGGTCTCGATCTGAGACATTACCCATTTCCCCTCTCCAGTCCTGCCTGTCCTGCTGAGTTGTTCCAGCATTTAGTCTCTACCCCTGTTATACATTATTGCCTTACCTGTAACACCTGCTTACCTGAAATTCCTTCACCTGAATTTATTCAGTACCTACATCAAGAGAGCCATCAGAGTGTGTTTTATAGTCATTCTTACTTGCAGCAGCTCAACAGGTGCCCACTTGGCCCTCACCTGATACCTCTGCCTGCGCTCTGCCCCTTCGCCTGAAATCTACATTGATCACTCAACCCTCACGTAAGATGCCTCGTATTGACTGAGCTGTGAAGTGGTCTACAGCATGGGAACAGCCCTGCAGCCCAACGTGCCCTTGAGAACCTACTTGCCCCATCTACACTAGTCCCACCTGCCTATGCTTGGCCCATATCCCCCTAAACCTATCCCATCTATGTGTGTGTACCTGTCCAAATGTCTCTTAAATGTCCTGATAGTATCTGCCTCGACTACTACCTCCTGGCAGCTTAGTTCCACGTACCAATATTTGTGTAAAAGAAAATTACCATTCAGATTTGTATTCCCCCACCCCCACCCACCCCACCTTAAATCTCTGTCCTCGAGATTCCCCTACTCCGTGCAAAAGACCTGATCTATTCCTCTCATGATCTTGTACACCTCCATAAGATTACCCCTCATCTTCCTGTGCTACAAGGAATAAAGTCCTAGCCTTGTAGCTTAGGCCCTTGAGTCTTGGCAACATCCTCGTAAATCTTCTCTGCACCCCATCCAGCATGAAAACAGGGTGACCAAAACTGAGCACAAAACTCTCAATTGGAAGGCATTGCCAGGAGACCTTGTGTTTTGCTCCTTGACAAAGCAGGCTGTTGGTAATGGTAGTGTTCTGAGCATTGAATCAAGTGGAGGTCTCCACTGAAGTGAAATTTCCCAACTCCTTCCCTGCTCGTTACGTCTTTTAAAAGGTTTGATTAGTTTCCGACGTTGGTATTGGAATCATCGCAGGTAAAGCGCTAATGTCCTGTTGGGCGCCAGAGTGGACGTGCTCAAGGATTGTTTACCGAGAGTAAGCAAAAATGGGTACGTCACATCAAAACGTGCTTGCTGCTCTGCTAGAATTCCACAGTATACTTGGTCATCAACATCACCTGAAAATGTGGCATCAAATCTGATGGATTGTCGTAAAACTATACTAAGATTAGCAATGTTACAAAATTTCGAGATTTAAAAAATCAAGTCTGCAATTTATCCCATCAGATAAAGCATAACAATAAGTTTAATTTGACACCTAATTCACTTTCATATCTCAAGCAATAAGAAAGTTATGGCCATTTTCATACTCGGAAATTAGCATCTTGTTCCCTATTGATTTTCTATGGACATAACAAAAAAGCTGTGATCATGGACAGTCAAAAGCCCATAACCTTCTTAAAAATTAAGAGAACTGAATGAAATTTTCAGTTATCATAGATTGAAGCATTCTGAAACAAATATAAAATAATCTTACTTGGATGACCTGAAATTAAAGCATATAATTAGTTAGTTACCCAATTGTAGCTAATTTCAAACTTCAATTACTAGATCTAAACATCTATCCATTTCTTAATAAATGATTAACATTTTTAAATAGCCTAAGTGTCCAAATAATATTCACAAATAATTCACAATAAAACATGATTTTTAAATCTCATTTACATCAATTTATAGGCCAAATGGAAGGAATTTAGTGTTCAATTGCTGTAAATTAAAGTCAATTTAAATCAGCTTTCTAGTGGGTTCCTGTGAACGTGCTGGTTTAGAACGTTCACATTGCGCTGGATTTGTGCCCTCAAATGCCCAGAAAAATACTGCGGGATATAAAGAGCCCAAAATGAGCTACTCGCTATAGAAAACTTTATATACAGGGTTCTTAAGAAGCCCCTTTTAATGTAAAAATAAGGTACATACCTTTAATTGTTTGCTTTATAAAACCCTGGGGCTGCGAGAGGTTGCGGGTTGAGAGAGTGATTTTTAAACTACTATAACTGTTATACAAGGCCATAAAAACTAATAATACCTTTTGCGACGGGGTCTTTCAGCGATTTTCCGTTAATGATTTACTAGGCTGAACATTTTCGATTGCAACAGCCTAGTAAAAATCGCGTTTTAAACCCGCCCCCTCTAAACAGCGCCAAAATCGCGCACAAGGGGTGGGGGCAGATTCTCAGCCACGATTCAGGTAGGTTTTGTAACATACCTACTAAGATGCCCAGTCTAGTTGACGTGTGGTAGAGAGATGGTGTTGCTGTGGAATTCATTGCCACAGATGTCTGTGGAAGCCAGGTCATTGGGTATTGACTTTTTCTTGATTAGTAAGGGTATTAAAGGTTATGGGGAGAAGGCAGGAGAATGGGATTGAGGGGTTAAGATAGATCAGCCATGATTGAATGGCGGAGTAGACACAATGGGCCGAATGGCCTAATTGTGCCCCTATGCCTAATGGACATGAACTCATCAGTGTGACTGTCCAGAAGGTGGACATCTGCTCTATGGCCTTTCCTTCCTGACAAGACTGATGGCGTTCTTGACCATCTGAGTTACTGGGCTAACGTATCTGTGAGACATCAAATTTGCCTCAGAAAGCTGCCAGTGCTTAAATCCTTCCAAGTTAATATGCACGTGACCCGCAAGTCACGGAATAAACATGACTTGGGACTTCCACACTCCACCTCCACGTGGATAAATAGCTTCTTGTCGGGTCGCAGCCAGAGAGTCAGAGTGGGCCATCATACATCCACGGCCCTCAGCCTCAGTACCGGCTCTCCACAGGGCTGCGTACTGAGCCCCCTGCTCTACACCATCTACACACATGACTGCACCCCCGCCCACCACAGCAACACCATTGTCAAATTTGCGGATGACACTACGGTGGTGGGACTCATCTCCGGGGGGGACGAGTACGCCTACCGGGATGAGGCGGAGCAGCTGACAGTGTGGTGTGAAGAAAATAACCTGCTCCTCAACACCTTAAAGTCAAAGGAATTAATAATAGACTTTAGGAAGAATAAAACGGACATGGTACCATTGATTATCAGAGGGGACTGTGTGGAGAGGGTGGCGGATTTCCGCTTCCTGGGAATCCATATTGAGGAGGACCTGACGTGGAGCGTGAACACCACTGCGCTGCTGAAAAAGGTCCAGCAGAGACTGCACTTCCTGAGGGTGCTCAGGAAGAATAACATCACTCAGAGACTGCTGCTGTCCTTTTATCAGTGCTCCATTGAGAGCATACTAACATACTGTGTATGCGTGTGGTACACCAGCTGCACAGCGGCTCAGAGGAAAGCGCTCCAGAGGGCCATTGACAACGCCCAGAGGATTGTCGGCTGCCCTCTCCTTACCTTACATATCATATCCCGCTGCATCAAAAAATCCCAGAGTATCATAAAGGACATTTCCCACCCCAGACACTCCCTGTTTGAACTGTTGCCGTCAGGCAGACGGTACAGATCTACAAGGACAAGGACGAACAGACTAAAAAACAGTTTTTACCCCACTGCTATAAAAGCACTAAATGTAGCCGCCAAGGAACGCAGGGGCGATACAGACTAAGGGACTGTGGTACACTGTGAAATCGACAGAAGGATGGAGGGTTGGGTGTTTATGCGTGCTATTTTCGTGATATTTATTTTAGTTGTTTATCTTTTAATATTTTATCTTGTATGTATCGTTAGCTTTTAGAAATGTTTGAATGGTGCACTGACTGGCTGACATTTTTCAATTTCGTTGTACATGGTTCATGTTACAATGACAATAAAGAAACTATTCTATTCTATGACAACAATGGCTAGTATGGCCAAATGAATATGAGAACAGTCTGTATTAGCACAGCCATATCTAGGATATATAAGCATGGCCTGAACACACCCACACACCTACATATCTCACTGTGGATGAGTGCGCTGGTTCTACAGGTTTTGCAGACCTGTCCCCTCACTTGTTTTTGATGTTCTAACACCAAAGCATATTTTTGGGACATTATAAGGTGAGAGGGGGCAAAGTTTAAGGGAGATGTGCGGGGCAATGTTTTTAAGGGGATGTCGGGGGTGGTGGTGGAAGCAGATGCGACAGTGGTGTATATGAGACTGTTGGATAGGCATATGGATATGTGGGGATATGGATTACATGCAGTCAGATAAGAGTTCTTGGCATCATGCTTGGTACATACATTGTGGGCTGAAGGGCCTGTTCCTGTGTTCCACATACTGTTCTGTGATCTAATGAGGTTTTGAAATTTGTCGTTGTTTTTTCTTGCCTGTAAATGAGCCAGTGCTTCTTCCCAAGGACCTATCTCCATCAGTCCCAGGCGTCAGCTCTCAGCTCCTCGCATCTGAACAAAATTCACCATCAATTCAACGTCCACTTTTTTTCATCTTGTGTTTTGTTTCTTTAACCCTCAAAAACCCTTCCCTCCTCTAGAAAAGTCTTTGCTCACCTTTCCCCATTCTCCGAACCACAATTCTTTAACTCTCTTCACTCTTTTCACTGTCCATTTGTCCAAAGACATGATTCCTGATTTCATTTCAGAATGAACATAATTTAAAAACTCGAGCCATGGAGTCAGACATGACAGAAACAGGCCTATCAGCCCAACTCACCCATACTGACAAAGATGCCCCATTCAAGGCAGTTCCTTTTGTCTGCATTTGGCCCACATCTTTCCAAGCCTTTCCTTTCCATGTACCTGTCCAAGTTGCTTATCTGCTCATTTAATTTTGATTTTGCGAAAGGGAAAATATTTATCATAATCATAAATGTAATATCTTGATCACATGGGTGATCAAGATATTACATTTACTCCATCCTAAATGTTATGGAATATACCAATTTTATGCACTATTATCATATCATCATATCATATCTATATATTAAAACTGTCTGTGTGTGTGTTTCTGTGTGTGTGTGTGTGTGTGTGTGCGTGCGTGCATGTGTGTGTGTGTGTGTGTGTGTGTGCGTGCGTGCGTGCATGTGTGTGTGTGCCAGATTCGGACTTTGATTATTTCCTACGCCAAAACTACTCCAAAATTCTACGAGATTTTTACCATTTCACTAGCGATTTCACTTTTACATTCAATCATCCACTCCTCAAACCATTTCAACATTTTTATGTACACGTTTTTTAATAAAATCCTCCTCCGCCCCAACCACTAATTTTAAAGTCTAAATCGGACTCACGAGCGGCTTGACGTCACAATGCCAACATGGCGACCTATCCAGGCCCACCTGCCTGCCTCCAAACCCCGCCCCCCGCCCCTGCCCCCCCCCCCCTCCATCTCCATCTCCTCACCCCTCTCTCCTCCCCTCCCCCCACCCCTCTCTCCTCCCCTCCCCCACCCCTCTCTCCTCCTCTCCCCCCCCCCCCTCCCCCCCCCTCCCCCCCCCTCCCCTCCCCCCCCCCCACCCCCCCCCCCCCCCCCTCCCCCCCCCCTCTCCTCCCCTCTCCCCCCACCCCCTCTCCCCCCCCCCTCCATCTCCATCTCCTCACCCCTCTCTCCTCCCCTCCCCCACCCCTCTCCACTCCTCTCCTCTCCACGATATCTCCTCCCCTCCCCCACCCCTCTCCACTCCTCTCTTCTCCACAATACCTCCTCTCCTACCCACCCCTCTCTACTCCTCTGTTATCCACTCCTCCTCTCCACCCCGCTCCCCTCTCTCCTCCCCTCCCCCCCCCCCCCTCTCCCCCCCCCTCTCCCCCCCCTCTCCCCCCCCTCTCCCCCCCTCTCCCTCCTCCCCTCTCTCTCTCTCCCCCCCCCTCTCTCTCTCTCTCCCCCCCCTCTCTCTCTCCCCCCCCTCTCTCTTTCTCTCTCTCCCCCCCTCTCTCTCTCTCCCCCCCCCCTCTTGGTCTAGTAGGATAGAACTACTTTGTAAAAGGAAATGGCTAAATATTTGAAACAGATGGATGAGTTATGTTCTAGGAAAGGCCAGGAGTGTGGTGCTAAGCCAGCTTGTAAGTAGGACATGGCTTGCTTCAATCCTTAAAATTCTTTGTTATACATTTGTCACAATTAATTCACTACTAAGACAAGGTGGATTAATTCACAATGACTGGTTCTCCTTTGTCCTGTGTTGGCTGGTGCAGGCATTACTTTGGCAAGTGCTGGGGGTTGGCACACTGACTGAGAGAGGTCACAGCACCATCTAAATCTCTCAGCCAGTTATTAAAGGCCAGCGGATTAAGACAACCCATGTCCCCATTTAATTGCTCACAAATACTGCAAAAATTAGTATGTGCCCTAATGATCAGACAATGCTTAGCAATGTTACAAAATTTTGAGATTTTAAAAATCAAGTCTTTAATTTATCCCATCAGATAAAGCATAAAACAAAGTTTAATTTGACACCTAATTCACTTTCATATCTTCAGTATTAACAATGTTATGGCCATTTTCATACTCGGATATTGGCATCTGGTGCCCTATTGCTTTTTCATTGACTTAACTCAAAAGCTGTGATCGGGAACATTTAAAAGCTGATAACTTTCTTAAATTTTAAGAGAACTGAAATAAATGTTCAGTTATTATAGATTGAAGCATTCTGAAACAAATATGAAACAATCTTACTTAGATGACAAAATTAAAGCATATAATTAGTTAGTTCCCTAATTGTAGCTAATTACAAAATTCAATTACTAGATCTAAACATCTATCCATTTCTTAAGAATAGATTAACATGTTTTAATAGCCTAAGTATCCAAATAACATTCACACAATAATTCAGAATATAACATAATTTTTAAATCTCATTGTCATGGGTTTATAGGCCAAATGGAAGGAATTTAATGTTTAATACCTATAAATTAATGGCCTTTTAAATCAACTTGCGAATGGGATTTTCTGGAACGGGACCATTTGGAACGTTCAGGATGCGGTGAATTTAGTCCCCCATATCGGCAGCAAATACACTGCCAGTTCGTTCGGGGACTAAATCACTGTTTCGCAACTTAAAATGTGAATTAAATACATCTTAAGAAACACTTTTATATATAAAAATAAACTACTTTCTTTTACCTGTCCCCTACATAAAATCCAGCCCCGTTGTCGGCGTTGACGGCTTCAGAAGCTTATTTTAAAATCACTCCAGCGATTAACTTGTCGGGTGAACTTTTTTTAAAAACACACAGAACGGCCATAAGAACGATTCTTTAGCAAGATCTTGCATTCCAACAAAATATAATTCAGGACCAGGTCGGGAAAAAACCCCGTTTTAACCTCGCCCCTCCCGCCACCCCCCCCCCCCCCAAACGCGCCAAAATAGCACACACAGCCAGTGGCAGAATTGCAGCGCCGCTGAAGGTAAGTTTTGTAACATACCTACAATGCGGAATCCACTCAGCAGATCAGGCAGTACCTGTTCAGAGAGACGGACAGTCAATGATTCAGATCTGAGACCCTTCATGGGAATGAGTTAGTCTCAGGTGTGTGTGAGGAGTGGATGAAAAAGCGGTATTAACATAGAACTAGAGTGTGTGCAGGTGATCATTGGCCGGTGTGAGCCGAAGGGCCTGTTTCCATGCTATATCTCTAGAGTAAATGGTGCAGAGAAGGTGGGAGAGTGCGATGGGTCGGTGAGTTGGGGCAGACGGTGGGAGAGTGCGATGGGTCGGGTCGGTGAGTTGGGGACCAGTGATGGATCAATTCAACTTTTTGCAGTTTAACAGGTCCGTAAACGCAATAACACACAGATAAATATATAATAATCGACAATACAGGAAAAGAATAATCCTAATACCAGCTAACCACACTAGTGTAAGACAGAAGTGCCACCAACGACACAGTCCATACTTGCTGAGGTTAGTGTTGTGCCATGTTGAGTTGTCAGGGGGCCCAGACCATCTGTGGAGGTAAATGGACAGTTAGCGTTTCCTCTACAAGGTGCTGCTCGACCCACTGGGTTCCTCCAGCAGGATGTTCTATTAGAGATGGAGTCTGGTGCCATGCTGTATATCAAGGCCAACTCATCCAGGGAACATTGAAGATAAGTATTTGGAAATGTTGAAGTATAAATGTGTGCAGGACCTCCCCACGTTACGAATGGCCAAGCTATCTACTTAGGATCGAGTGTTTGGCAGACAGACGGAAGGATTTGCCAGTGGCTGCAAAGCTGCAGGCATCTTCTCTTGGGGAGAACCTGGTTCAATGCATATCGCAGCGAAACCAATAGTTGGGTTCAATGCCCTGGTCTAACTACACGATGCCCTTGGTCAGAATATGTTATTAATTAAACAAATTGCCATATAGCTGTAATTTGGAATTGAAAACTGTTGAGGGTTATATACAGGCCTCAAGACAGAGGAACTGAACTCTCTTATAACCTGAGAAGGACCTGCCTAAGGAAAGATTAGAGATACTGTAGAATTCAAGTCTACCCTTGCAGCCTGGATTGTCCAGATGGGCTGAATGATGCACTATAATTATCCTCCGTATAATTGTTTCTATGATTATTTATTAGAATCAAAATATCATAAAAGGAATATTGAAAACCAAATAGCTCTTGAGGTGTTTTGAAAATGTGTTTAAAGTTCTGCCGTTCTTGAACCCCTGATGCATGTTGATGTGACATTTGACCGGGTCCAGAGTGGGAGGAAAATAAAACAAAACGCAAACACCGACCATCTATTCATTTCACATCCATGGTGGGACGGCATCTTTCTCAGTCCCAATTAGCTGCAACTTTGCTTCTGGGTATAAAATTAGTGGTTTCTTATCTCTGAAACATTTGGAAGGGGCTTGAATACGTGATGGATATTACATAGCTGTGAGTGTTTCCTGACTGGATAAAACGACCCTTCTCTATAGACTTGGTCAAAATCAAACTGCAAGTCCCATAGAAAGACACAAAATGCTGTAGTAACTCAACGGAACAGGTAGCATCTCCAGAGAGAAGGAATGGGTGACGTTTCACGTTGAGACCTTTCTGAAAGTCCCATTTTGGTGGCTTCCAGGTGTCTTCAGTAAAAAGTAGATTTTGATGCTGAAACCAAGGAGGTGATTAAAGCATTTTAGTTCCTTGTCATGTTTAATAACTTTCAGAAATTGTGGATTAAGACAAGGCACAACCTGGATTCAACCTGCTCTTTGTCAGTCACAGAATCGGGCCTTTTGGCTCATCCCAGCTATGTTGACTAAGATGCCCCATCTAAGCTAGTCTCATTTGCTTGCACAAAAAGACACAAAGTGCTGGAGTAACTTAACGATCAGGCTGCATCTCTAGAAACCATGGATTGATGACATTTTGGGTTGGAAACTTTCTTCAGATTAAACAGACCTGTTGGCAGGAAGCCACTGAGCTGGCTCCTGATCTCCCCCCCCCCCCCCCCCCCCCCCCTCACTCAGACACACTAAGACCCAGTGGGGAGACGACTGAGCAGGTCCTGCTCTTCCCCAAAGACCAGCAACCGGGAGGATGGAGCCAACGGCAATGGCGGGCGAGGAGCAGGGCGGGTAGGTGAGGGAAGCTACTGCACTACCCTACTACACCAGAGGAAAACCTTATCTCTATCTTCATGGGGTAGTCATGTTTTGAAAAAGAATGTCAACCATACCGACAATTCCATGTCTTAAATACTAAATAATGATCAACAGATTAATAAACAAAATCATTCATGTTATTAATGGATCTGCCGTTAATGCAACTTTTCTGCTTTTTGTTGCGTTTGGTTTTTTGTGTAAGGCGATGTCTAGGAATCGTACAGCTATACTTTAAGTTTGATGCAGTATTATTGGGGCTGATCCTGTGAGGGTTCTATGGGAGGAGATCATCGTGAAGATCTTTAATTCCCATGAGGAATCCCACATTAATGAGCGGAGTTCAGCCTAGATTCACAAGGAACGATTGGATTGGATTGGATTCCTTTATTGTCATTCAGACCTTTCGGTCAGAACGAAATTTCATTGCCTGCAGTCACACATATAATAATAAATAGCAAAACATACAATAAACACAAATTAACATCCACCACAGTGAGTTCACCAGGCACCTCCCCACTGTGATGGAGGCAAAAGTCTTAAAGTCTCTGTCTCTTCCCTCCTTGTTCTCCCTCTGCACTGAGGTGATCCAAGCTTCCGTTATGGCCCCGCCGGATGATGGAAGGTAAGTCCCGCGGCTCAACCGAGCTCCGCGAACAGGCCGGTTCAAGCTCCGTGGCCCGGGGTGGTCGAAGCTGCCGCCCTCCAGTCCAGCTTATGCAGCTGTAGTTGCGGGAGCTCCGGTAAAACAGGTCACCAACCTGTGACCTGCAAGCTCCCGACGATGTCGTCCACTGGCCCGCGGCTGAGCCACGAATTCAGGTCGCCAACGCTGGAATGCCGCCTCAGCCCCGAAGCCGGGCCACTGCCACCGGAACGCCGCCTCAGCTCCGAATTCGGCCAGCCTCGCGTTGGTAAGTCCTGGCTGGCTTTGCCTCCGGAGTCTCGAGGTCGGTCACAATTGGAGGCCGCCAGCTCTGCCATTAGGCCTCAGCGCAGATGGAGGCAAAGAAGGGGGATACGACAAGAAGAGTCGCATTCCCCCCGAAGGAAGAGACAAAAAAACATGTTTCACCCCCCACACACACACACATACATATACACAACCTAATAAACTCAAATTTAACTAAAACAAGACAAAAGAAAACAACAACAGAAGTAAAAACAGACGGACTGCAGGTGAGCCACAGCTGTCGACAGCGCCGCCACAGAGTCTCTTTGCCTCAGAATAATTGGTATCCAGGGTCTCCCTGGACCCACAAGGTTTAATTAAGAGATTCATGGGCTGGGTCATATCAATGGCACCCACTCCTACACTGTTCCTCAAAACTATCCCCCGCCTAGGGCCGGAACACCATGAATGAGACACAAAGCTCTCATCACACCATTCCATCACACACACCCAGGCAAGGAGATGCCACATGTCCTCTGAGTCAACAGCTTTCTCTGCCAGGATCAGCCAGGGGAAGAGCTCTAGACCTTTGGTGGATCAATGGTCAGTGCACTGCCTGCCAGTAGAGATGAGGCATTTGTGCGGAGCACCACAAACCTCCTCAGGGACCAGGGTCTACTGATGTTTCACTGCGAATATCCAGCCAACAAGCTGTCAGAACGAGCTAATCGACTGCAAAGATCGACATTGGACTTTCTAACGTTGCGCTTGTATCGTGGGTGAGAAGCAGAGAGGAAGTTTCTTTAAATGTCAAGAGTAGAAAATTGTCAGTAAACAAAACCTCTGCTTCACATACTCAGCGGCAATCCATGCATCATTAGGCAGGGCAAGCGGACAAGCAGGTCAAAGGAGTCTGGAGGTAGTGTCGGGCAGAGAGCCATGTGAAGATATAGGAGATGGGGCAAGGCGGTGTGAATTTCTGCTGAGCTAGATTGTGGATATCACAAACATCTTGGACCATGTTCCAATTACAACATCCATAATAGTATCGAGAGGGGGAGGGGGAGAGGGAGGGAGGGAGGGGGGGGGGGGGTGGGAGAGAGAGAGGGGGGGAGAGAGAGAGAGAGAGAGAGAGAGAGAGAGGGGGGGAGAGAGAGAGGGGGAGAGAGAGAGAGAGGGGGGAGAGAGAGAGAGAGAGAGGGGACTCGACTCATAGTAAATCCTTTCCCTTTCATCTCTGGTCCTTTTATTTTGGAGAAAAACCCTCTGTGTATTCACCCTCTCTATTGCCCATGTGACTTTCTACACCGAATAGTGAAAGGCCTGGATAGAGTGGATTTGGAGTGGAAGTTTCCACTAGTGGGAGAGCCCATAGTCTCAAAATAAAAGGACATATCTTTAGAAAGATGAGGAGGACTTTCTTTAGTCAGATGGTGGTGAATCTGTGGAATCCGTTGTTACAAAAGGCTGTGGAGGCCAAGCCAATGGACATTTTTAAGTTGGAGATTAATACATTCTTAATTAGTAAAGGTGTCAGGGGAGAAGGCAGGAGAATGGGGTTATAGTATAGTATAGTATATCTTTATTGTCATTTTCCTGAGTACTCGCATACCCAGAGGAAACAAAAAAACGTTGCTCAACCAGTGTCCATTCAGTGTGCAGTAAAAATAAATAGCAATAAAAATACATTTATCATGAACAAATTAAACACTCTACTCTCTACTAAACATCAACAGGCGTTCCGATTGGCAGCGGGTTTGCTGCAGTGTGTCCAGGTTGGTGGTTGGTGCGCGATACTTTGGCAGGGGGCAAAGTCCGTTTATCAGTCTTATAGCCTGCGGGAAGAAGCTGAGGAGCATCCCGCTGGTTTTGCAGCTAATGCTCCTGTACCTCTTCCCAGGTGGCAGGATGGAGAATATGTGATGCGATGGGTGGTAGGGGTCTTTGATGATGGAGATGGCTCTGCTGATACATCTCTTCCTGTATATGTATAGCAGGAAAGGGAGTGGAGCACCAATAATCCTGCTGGCGGTCTTCACAATCCTGTCTAGTTGGTGCCGTTCGTACGCCTTGCAGCTCCCGAACCAGGAAGTGATGCCGTAGGTTAATGTGCTCTCGGTTGTCCCCCTATAAAAAGTTCGTAGGTGTGTAGTGGGGAGACCTGCTTTCCGTAGTCTTCGGAGAGGGTGTAGTCGCTGCTGGGTTCTCTTGACCAGTGCTGTGGTGTTGGTCGTGGACGTCAGGTCATCTGACAGGTGGAGTCCTAGGAACTTCACGCTGCTGACCCTTTCCACATCAATAAGGTTGAGAGAGAAAGATAGATCAGCTATGACTGGGTGGACTGGCCTGATTCTGCTCCTACAACTTATGAAGACACCAACTTAGGAATAAAGTCCTAGCCTGCACAATCTCGCCCTGTGGCTCAGTCCCTTGAGTCCTGGCAACATCCTTGTTAAGTCTTCTGTGCACTCTTTCCAACTTAATGGCATCTTTCCAACTGTGATGTGGTATGGGATGCACTTTATTACTGAGATCTGTGTTGTTATTAGTGTTAATGTGACTAAAGCAGTGTAGCATCATGTACCGAACCCAACTACCACCAACCCTGGTCGTGTGGCAAATAAAGATTCTATCTATCTATCTAGAGTGACTGAAACAGAATATAATAGTAAGATTAAACGAGAACTTACCAGTTTGAAGTTTGATCTTGATTTTATGAGGAGTGACGATGAGCGATTACGTGAAGAAGGGCCGTCCGTCTGCGTGCGCGTCAATCTTCAAAGCAGCGGTGTTAAATCACAGATAAAAAGAAGACCTGAGAATAGTAAGATTGTGAAGAAACTAGAACTTCCAGATAGAAACATCGAAACATAGAAATTAGGTGCAGCAGTAGGCCATTCGGCCCTTCGAGCCTGCACCGCCATTCAATATGATCATGGCTGATCATCCAACTCAGTATCCCGTACCTGCCTTCTCTCCATACCCTCTGATCCCCTTAGCCACAAGGGCCACATCTAACTCCCTCTTAAATATAGCCAATGAACTGGCCTCGACTACCCTCTGTGGCAGAGAGTTCCAGAGATTCACCACTCTCTGTGTGAAAAATGTTCTTCTCATCTCAGTTTTAAAGGATTTCCCCCTTATCCTTAAGCTGTGACCCCTTGTCCTGGACTTCCCCAACATCGGGAGCAATCTTCCTGCATCTAGCCTGTCCAACCCCTTAAGAATTTTGTAAGTTTCGACAGTCCTATGCCTTGAAATGGCCTCCTCAGAATCTGCAGACCAACAAGTTAATACGTTCATGTAGTGGATGATTGCTCCCTGTAACTGAGTTCACTAGGAGGTCCCTGCTCTTGGGTACAGCCATAACTGGCTGGACTAGAATTCCCCAAATTTTTGGGGACCAGGCTTGAGTAGGCCAATCTGCCTGTGGCTTAGTCTTGCTTGATTTTGGTCAAGCAACGGTTTGTGAGACAAATTGGGGGAAAGCATACATAAACAATCCTCCCCAATTGAGGGAGAAAGCATCCACTGCCTTTGCTCCTGGATCCAGCTCTCGGGACACATATCTGGGTAACTGATGGTTTAGTCTAGATGTAAACAGATCAATATCTGGTATGCCAAATCGTGTAGTTATTTCGTTAAATACTGCCCGATTCAACATCCATTCTGTGTTATCATTAAACATTCATGATCTTGCATCTGTCACCGTGTTATATCTACCTGGTAGATAGACCGCCGTAACCCAAATATCCCTCTCGATACACCAGTGACAAATGAGGTTCGACAATCTGTCGCAAGATACAGATTTTACACCACCCTTGTGATTGATATATGCCACCGCTGTGGTGTTATCAATCTGAATTTGAACAAGCACAAGTTGCATGTTGCTACAGAAAACCTTGAGCCCATATTGTGCCCCCAACATTTCTAGGTAATTGATTCCATGTGTTGTGGAATTACAGACTCCTGCTCATTCCATCTGCCTCCACAGCTCTAGACTGTGTTTGTGGCTCCCCATCCTTAGCCGCTTGCATCGGTTTGAAGAACCACCGATGGCTTTCGAGCAAGATATCCCTTGAGCTGTCTCACGTTCGTTATCCACCATAGTTATTCAACAATGGCCTCTGCTGGCAATCCATAGTTTTGCCAATTTGGCCTGCATGGAATCTGAGTGTTCGTTCCTTTGCTCGCTGTAAATTCTGGTAATGCAAAGGCCCGTACGTACTGCTGGAAATGCAGCTACTATTTGCCAATTACACTCGCTGTTTGCCTGATAGATGGCTTGTATTTGACTATCAGGTCATAGCAGGCTTACTCCAATCTTGTTGTTTGCCCCTAGGCAAAGTCACCAACATATTTACTGTGTTTGATAGTAAATCCTAGGTAATCAATTACCCTTGTAGGTGTCAATTTTGATTTAACTGAATGGATGAGGTAACCAAGTCTTTCATACAGGGTTTTGGTTTGCCAATTGCTTCTGCCAATTCTTGGTGACTCCAAAAATGAAAATGTCATCCAAATATGCCATGACTATGTGGTTCTGAGACCTTAGTAGACCCAGAATTGGTTTAAGTTGTTTACTCAATAGTCTAGGAGCTGATGTCAACCCATTTGGCAGCCATGTATTGCCATAATTGACCCATCCAGTTATACTTCAAATATCTCCTGCTCTTTGTGAATAGACACCGAATAGTATGCATCTTTGAGGTCGATGCATGCCATGTGACCATTTTTGGAAACCAACTGAGTTGCTGTTCCAATATTGTCCATTTTTAATTGTTTATATCGCACATATGTTTTTTGAGTTCCTTAAGATCCAGAATGATGTGGGCCCTCCATCTTTTCTCTCTTTTGAGAAATATATTGGATATAAATTGGTGAGGTTCTGTATGTGACCTCTCAATGACATTTTTGTCAGATAAAGTTCCAATTTCCTCCTGTATTTCCATAGTTTCATGTTGAGAGAACACCTATGTGCGAAATTTTGTGGGTGGTGATGAATTCAAAATGAACTTAATTTTGAACCCTTCTATACTGTGCAGTACAAAGGGATCCGTTGTGACCCAACACCATTCTTTCAAAATATATTTTAACCTTCCTCCCACCAGTATGTGAGGCTTGTCTTGGGTGTTCCCTAAGGAACTAGTTTGACTTACCTCTGATGAGACTGGCGGTATGGCGCTGGTTTTCATTCACGAGGTTGAACTGGTGGTTGTTCTCTCCTCATCCTCGCTGTGGGCCGGCTGGGCCCTGCCCCTTGACACCGATGTGGGTCTTCCTCCAGTGCCTGGCCCTCTAGGTGTAAAACGCCGAGAGCTGTAAGGATGCATCCTTGGCGATGGACCCTTTTGGGGTAACCTGATCTCTGGTTGTTAGGTGGATCGTTCTTGCCTCGTCGTCCAGATCCCGTACCTGTCTCGGCAGGTCTTCCCCGAACAGGTAGTTTGCGGGCTGGACATTGCTGGCTTTATACAGGACAGAGAACTTCGAGTTAATCGATGGTTTGATTGCATTCTTCCGAATACAATTTCTCTCAAAGTGGGCATAACACAATAGTGCCATTGTGTCCTGTTCTCTGTCAGTGAGGAGTCCATCTTCCACTCCTCCTGCAAATGATGTGGAAAACCATGTCTGCTGCTGCCAGTTCTGCTGCCGGCGGTAATGTCGGGGACAAAGACCGTCGCCCGCTACTGGGAATGCTGCGGTCTTCAGCAGCCGACTTCCCCGCGGACTGTCTCCTCGACATCTGGGCTCTGAAATTATAAACAGCTTCAAGCCCAAAAAGAACGCAGGTAAGTAATTCAACTTTCCTTACCTGCCGCTTGTTTTTTGAAAGTCCCGATGGCTGGGAGGACGCAGTGCCTCTGCCAGTCCGTCGTGCGCGTTGCGTTCAGACGTAATGACACGCACGCAGACAGACGGCCCTTCTTCACGTAGTCACCCACATGACTCCGAAGCAAAATCATGCAATAGGGCCTGACTTCCGTTTGTACAATAATAACACAACATCCTAACTACTCAATTCCATGAATGATGAAGGTCATGTGTCAAACGTACGCGGATCATGTTAGTCACTGCATCACAAACACCACTGCCTGGTGATGTTCAAGTAACCATATAACAATGACAGCACGGAAACAGGCCATCTCGACCCTTCTAGTCCGTGCCGAACACGTATTCTCCCCTAGTCCCATATACCTGCACTCAGACCATAACCCTCCATTCCTTTCTCGTCCATATAACTATCCAATTTATTTTTAAATGATAAAAACGAACCTGCCTCCACCACCTTCACTGGAAGCTCATTCCACACAGCCACCACTCTCTGAGTAAAGAGGTCCCCCCTCATGTTACCCCTAAACTTCTGTCCCTTCATTCTCAAGTTATGTCTCCTTGTTTGCATCTTCCCTACTCTCAGTGGGAAAAGCTTTTCCACATCAACTCTGTCTATCCCTCTCATCATTTTAAAGACCTCTATCAAGTCCCCCCTTAACCTTCTGCGCTCCAAAGAATAAAGCCCTAACTTGTTCAACCTATCTCTGTAACTTAGTTGCTGAAACCCAGGCAACATTCTAGTAAATCTCCTCTGTACTCTCTCTATTTTGTTGACATCCTTCCTATAATTAGGCGACCAAAATTGTACCCCATACTCCAGAATTGGCCTCACCAATGCCTTGTACAATTTTAACATTACATCCCAACTTCTATACTCAATGCTCTGATTTAGAAAGGCCAGCACACCAAAAGCTTTCTTTACCACCCTATCTACAAGTAGACTTTATCTCAGCTAAAATACTATCAGTGGAGTTTGCAATAATCTTATTCATAGAGAAAGAAGGATAGGAGACCAACTAGGGAGCCACTGTATGGTTGAAAGGTTATAAAAGTAGTAATGAGCCATAATGCCATATAGCGTGGAAGGAGATCCTTAAGCCTAACATGCCCCATCTACACTAGGCCCACCTGCCTGTGTTTAGCCCATCTCCCTCTAACCTATCCTACCCATATACCTGTCTAAATGTTTCTCAAATGTAGCGATAGCACCTGGCTGAACTTTTTGTTCCAGCTGCTTGTTCCATACACCTTCCAACAGATGCTGAGATATACCAAGCACAGTGCTGAGAATTATATGCTGCGCTCTCTCTCCCTCTCTGCTCTACCTGTTGTACTTGAGTATGAACTGATTGTATGCATGTATATTATATCTGATTGGATAGCATGCAAAACAAAGTGTTTCACTGTACCTCGGTACATGTGGCAATAATAAATGAGGCGGCACCATCGTGCAGAGGTAGAGTTGCGAGTTGCTGCCTTACAGCGCCAGAGTTCCAGTTTCCATGCTACATCTATCTCTAAACTCTAAACTAAAACATTATCTGGGGACTGACTTTGAGCCCCACCGCGGGGCCGTGGACTTACATTCGGAGCCTGGGATCGACGCTCCAACCGTGGCCTGGGGATTTCACCATCGAGGAGCTCGCAGTCTCGGGTAGATTGAACTTTTTTTTTCGCCTTCCACCACAGTGAGGAATGTGGAGGAGTCACTGTGGTGGATGTTGATGTTAAAATGTATTTTGTGTGTTCTGTTGCTTTTTATTGGTATGACTATGCAAATGAAATTCCTTGTATATTGCAAAACATACTTGGCTTATAAAGGATGATTATGATTAGATGGGAAGTAGGAAAGGGGTACGGACATAAAGGTCATGATATGGTCTGGGAGAGATGTATTCCAGGGGGTTCTCTGGTATAACTGGATTGTAAATTCATAGGGTCATAGAGCTGTACAGCACCGAAACAGGCCCTTCGGCCCATCTTGTCTATGTTGACCAAGTTGACATGCTGGGTCAATCCCATTTTCTGCATTTGATGGTATAATGCTTTGAAACTGCAGGTCTGGTTTTTCTTCAACAGGAATTATTATTGATTAGTTACCAAGGCGTTTGGTGGACAGATTGTGGGGCAAATTCAGACGTGAGCATTAGTGGGGCAATGGATCAGTGGAGGGCGAGGAAATGGTGGTGGAGTGATTGCAGGGTAGAACTTGGGAAAAGGACACAGTCCAGATACACAGTCAGTGCACAGCAGGAGCAGAGAGGCTGAAAGTCAAGACATGCGCTGAAAACACAAGGTGTGCAGTAACTCAGCAGCTCAAAGTAACCTATTCATGTTCTCCAGAGATGCTGCCTGATCCACTGAGTTACTTTTTTTTTGTAATGCGGCATCTGTAATTCCTTGTGTCTCCATGTCTTCAAGAACTGGATTTGGTGGCTTGAGAACCTCGATGCCATTACTTGTGTGTTTCCCATTAGCTGCTCTTTCCCATGACTGCGCCTCAGCCTCAGGCACGACCTAAGCCCTCAACCACCCACTGGCTGACAATCCCTGAATTGGATCCATGCCAACATTATTATTACACAAGCACCTGGAAGAGATGTAAGCTCACTTAAAACAATACGCTGTCAACTCAGGATTGTTTCTTCACCCTCTGACAGGTGTTTCTATCTAACCTCGTAGCTCATGGTTAATCGAGTCACAGAATTTTCATTCCTAGTCCGTATCGAACTTCACCAATGCAAACGCTTCAAGTTACGCTTCTTGTGTGGTGGTAAGGGGTGGGCGGGGCAGGGGGGTGGCGTTCTAGGATAAAATAATTGCAAATATAATTTGCATTTATATAGCGATCCGGCTGGGGGGGGGGGGGCTTTCACAGCGTGTGGGTAGTCTGTCCAGGGGTAAAGTTGCGGGGAGGGCAGGAGCATTGAGAAGGAGGGGATCAGCCGGGGATCATCCGGCTCAAGAGCGGGTCAGCGGGCGATGGATAACAGGACAGCGGGCGGTGGAGCTTACTCCATATGTCAGTGTGAGTAACCTCAATTGTTCCCTTGTTCGCGCTGACACAGGAGTAAGCTCCACCGCCCGCTGTGATGTTATCCATCACCCACTGACCCACTCCGCTCTATGATCTTTGCTCTTGAGCTGGTCCCCTCACTGTTCAGACGGAGAGCACTGCCAGAGGTGAGCAGGCCGGCAGAAGGCGCTGAGATGGCAGTCGGTTCCGCTGTCCAGTGATGGCGGCCGCTCGTAGCCACGCAAGCTGCTTCTTTCCCCGGCCACAATGCAGTGGCTCCGCCCCCGGAGCGCCGCGGCAGCGGTGAGTGAGTGAGTTACTGGCATGAACCCCGACCCCCTCCTTCTCAACGCTCCTGCCCTCCCCGCAACTTTACCCCTGGCTAGACTCCCCACACGCTGTGAAAGGAACTCTCCCCCCAATTGGTCCCATGATAAGTTGAACTAGTATTGTCATTCAATAAGATGACAACTGATTCAACTTGTCCCGGTGTGCTCCCGTTTTTCCCACCATCTTTCCACCTGCTGTCACCCTCCACCCCCCACCCATTCAGTAATTCAGAAAGAAGGAGACTTGGAAGCCGTGGGAAAATTGAATTGTTACTTTATTTATTTTTATTTTTATTTTTACGGAGAGAATAATCTGCGCATGCGCGGTTTAAGATTTGTTTTTAAAAGCCGACTGACTATCATATTACTCACGACACATGACTCATTTATAATTATTTATTTATATTTCTATGAAACTTTTTTCCCAATTGGGCCCCGCACCTCCTTGGGCCGGCCCTGTTTATACCAAGCCAATTAATTTACAAACCGGGTTTAAAACCTGTATGAAGAAGGGTTTCGGCCCGAAACGTTGCCTATTTCCTTCGCTCCATAGATGCTGCTGCACCCGCTGAGTTTATCCAGCTTTTTTGTGTAACTTACAAACCGGTATGTCTTTGGAATGTGGGAGAAAACCAAAGATCTCTGA
The DNA here is from genome assembly GCF_028641065.1 of Leucoraja erinaceus. Classification (NCBI taxonomy): domain Eukaryota; kingdom Metazoa; phylum Chordata; class Chondrichthyes; order Rajiformes; family Rajidae; genus Leucoraja; species Leucoraja erinaceus. Next base: position 1,291,442 of record NC_073400.1, on the reverse strand, counting down.
GAAAACCCACGCAGTGCGCGCTGAGAACATACAAACTGTGTACAGTCAGCACCTGTAGTCAGGATCGATCCCTGGTCTCTGGCAGCAACCCTACTGCTGCACCACCATGCTGCCCAAGCATCCATAAAAACATGTTGCTTTGCACACTCTTCTGCGGGGTGAGGTGGTGCACAGCTGGATGTAGCAACATCTGTGTGATAGTGAATGGCATCTCCTCCCGTGAGGACATGGTGCTACCTGCTGCTGCTGCAGCTGGAACTAATGTCAGAGCTCCGTCCACTGAAGATGAGCATGTCCTCGTGTCTAATCTATACTCACTCACGTCATACCGGGTCCTCTCCCTACACCTCTTCTGATTTACGAGGTGTAAGTGTCACCTGGACATGGAGAAAGTGAACGGTCATGGTCGTTCTACCCAGGGTAGAGGATTCTAAAACTAGAGTGCATCGGCTTAAGGTGAGAGGGGAGAGATTTAAGTTCTAGGACCCTAATCCTGATGAACTGAAATGACAAATGCACAAATGTAATGCCATGGGCTGAGAAACGGGTAAGAAAGGAGAAGTGAAAAATGAATGTTTACATCCTTTATCGTCATAGCATGGAAGCAGACCCTTGGTCAGCCTTGTCAATGCTGACTCACTTGGATATTCAGCTAGTCTCATTCTCCTGCATTTGGCCCATTAGCCTCTAAACCCGGCCCATCCATATATTGGTCTAAATGTCTTTTAAAAGTCATCATTGTATTTGCTTCTATAGCTTCTGCAAATTATTCCAGATACAGACCACCCACTGAGCAAAGGTTGTCCCCGAGATCCCTCTCATCTTAGAGCCTATGCTCTCGTTTTAGAATCCTCTACCCTGGGGGAAATGACCGTGAGTGTTCACTATATTTGGCTGGGCAAATACAGGGAGACTTTAACATTGATAAAAATGCGTTATCTCCTGATTTCACACCACACGTTGAGAAGCTGATTCTGTTAGTAATGGAGGGGAGAGCACAGAGGGTGGGTGTGTGGCCTGCACTTAGGACAAATGGTGAGGATGAAGGAGGTGCTAGCTTGTTGGCGGGTGAGTTCGTAGATGATTCAGACAGCTTTCAGAAGACTGTACAGGGAAAGACTTGATCAACATAGGAAATAGGTGCAGGAGGAGGCCACTCGGCCCTTCGATAAGTCTGCTGAAGAGCTTTGGTTCCATGCTCATGGAGAATGGAAAGGATAGGGTGGGTTGTCTACACATTGGAGCCTCTCCGTTGCCCCGTGGTGGCCCGGTCTACGTGTAACCCTAACCCAGCCATGACGCATCGACGTCGAAACAAAGAACTGCAGGTGCTGCTTTATATCAAAGAGAGACACAAAGTGCTGGAGCAACTCAGCAGGTCATGCAGTATCTCTAGAGAAAAAAGATGAGTAATGTTTTGGGTTGGGACCCTCGTATGGCCAACATCTGACAGAGAAACAACATTTGGGCCAATAGTGTGACAAAGGAGAGGGAGCAGTAGCTCGGGTTCAGTGAAGCCTCAGATACCATTCAATGTGTGTTTATATACAGCTTTCCAAAGATGGCCTCTTACACTATGGGTACACTTGGTCACTGTAGATCCAACATCTATTCCATATAGCCGGCTGTTGCCCATTTGGGAATAAGTGTCCAAGAAGACATATTCCATGATTGCTCACCAGTTATGCAGGGAATGTTTGACTGGAGAGCAACAGTGTAATTGACTGCACATGTTGTTCAGATGTATCAGGAGACATCTTGGAGCATTGTGCCACATTCCCTCACCGGCAATTTCACCCAGGGAAAGATTCTCCGAACCCTCTACAATGCCTCTGATCACCATTTTAGTAGTTTGATGTTTCTGTGAAAGGAACAGCTTAAAAATAAAGACCATAAAATAATGGAGGAATGGAAATAGTTGGCATGAACTTTCAAAATCCCGTATCTACAAGATGGGCCAAATAACAGTTCACATATTGCAACATGAGTGCAGTGTGTGAACAATCCAATATCAGTGGTTGAAAACTATTCCCTATTTTTGTTCAAACGGTTTTAATATCAATTGTCAAAGCATATCATAAAACTCTGCCAATAGATTAAAAACGGATGTACATTTCCTCAGGGTAGTTTGAGTAATATTTGTCCCATTGCTGAAACTTTGTAGGGTGACAAAACTAACAGACTGTGTCCTTCGCAGCTGCAACCTAGGTTCCATCCCGATCTTGGCTGTTGTCTGTGCAGAGTTTGCACGCTCGCTCTGTTTCATCCAGTTTCATCCCAAATCCCAAAGACACGCGAGTCCCCAGGTTGATTGACTTTAGTTTAGTTTAGAGATCCAGCACGGAAACGGGCCCTTCGACCCATCGAGTCTGCGCTGACCAGCGATGACCGTACACTAACACCATCCTACACACTGGGGACAATTCACCTACAAACTTGTACATCTTTGGAATGTGGGAAGAAACCGGAACACCTGGAGAAACTGGTCACTGGGAGAACTAACAAACTACATACGGACAGCACTTATAGTCGGGATCGAACCTGGTCTCTGGTGCTGTAAGGCAGCAACTCTGCACTGTGCTGCCCCTAACTTAGAGATGTTGCCCCAAGTGTGCAGACGAATCGAGAGTCAAGAGTGTATCATTTTCATGTGAGCGGTAGAATCTGGGCTGTAGATGGGATGCAAGGTTAGTGTAAAAGCATGTTTGATGATCAGTTTGAACTTGGCAGCCCAGCATGGACTCTCATGACCCCAAGACTTTACATTGAGGTCAAAATATCGCCTTTTTCTGTTGTGTCCCAGGAGTGTGGAATCCACTTCAAACACTCCCTCATTTTCAAAATACTAAAGCATTTTGTATTGTCTCCACTGAAGGTTGGAAGTGCCTGGAGATGGAATGTCTCGCCCAACCTAAAGTCTGATGAAGAGTGTATCATCTGAACAATGAAAAATAATGAGTAGACGGGCAGCAAAGCGAGCCACCTTCACTAAACGCCTCACGTATCTAGCCTTGACAGGAGAGCAGCAGGTGAGTCCATTCTAAAAGCTGTGTGCCTCTTACAGCAGGGGAACAAAGACCAGGATAATCGCCCCAAACCTTGAGTAAAATGGCCAAGTTGCTCGGAGAACATCTGACCAGCGAGATCTCGCCGTTTAGCAAAGCAGATCATAGAAACATAGAACATAGAAAAATAGGTGCAGGAGTAGGCCATTCAGCCCTTCATTCAGCCAGCATGCCATTCAATGTGATCATGGCTGATCATCTAAAATCAGTACCCCGTTCCTGCTTTTTTCCCAAATCCCATGATTCCTTTAGCTCTAAGACCTAAATCTAACTCTCTCTTGAAACTATCACTCGGGTAAACTCAGGAGTTCTGAAAATGACAGAGAGACGGACAAACGGTTGCAAAAGGGTCTACCTTTGCAAGACACTCCTGAAGGCAGGCACGGGTTATTGATTGGGGATGGCCTCCTCCTGCACCTATTTTCTATGTTTCTAACATCTGGACCCCGCACACCTGCTAAATCCTTGCAGCATCGCCTGGTTTAATGCCAGCCTCGTCAGAGTTTGTTGTGTCAGAGAAGTTGATTTAACCACTCAGGGTGCCCCCCCCATGAGCAAACCCCTCCTTGGGTTGTATCAACTGACAGTCAGGAACATGGGCTGATTACTGTACCACTGAGTGGCTCGTCAGCGTCACACGACAAGGTGGAAGACTGGCTTCTTCCATTGATTGGACTCAGTCAAAATCAAAATATTATTTTATATTATTGGATTAGAAAAGTCTAGATATTTTGCTGTCATCTGGAGTCCATCCTAGTTACCACCCAATCATTTATATTCCCCAAACCTCCTCCAAACCTTTCCATTTGATTGTGTTTCTTTATCCATCCCATCCCTCCCCTCCCCCTGCCCCTCCCTCACCTCCCCTGCCCCTCCCCTCCCCTCCCCCTCCCCTCCCTCCCCTCCCCCTGCCCCTCCCCTCACCTCTCCCCTGCCCCTCCCCTCACCTCGCCTCCCGTCCCCTGCCCACAGACGTCTCTTTCCTTGGGTTGGTCCCGAATGATGCATCCTGTCCACCCTGTCCACCCTGGAGTGATCAAGGATAGTCGAGCCACTTTGATGTCCTTGCCAAACGATGTGTTTATCAACCTGAACATTATTTGCATAGAAAGTAACTCCACTCCACTCCAGCCAGTCACATACCTGCTCTTTGGGGTTTTGAGAAATGGGACAGGGTTTGTGAAAGTGTGTGAATGGTCCCTGTGTAGTGAAGACACTCATGATCAACTTCATGCCGTGAGATGCCTCTGATTGGAAACTAGTTGATGGAGCTGGATTATAAATCTGCACACACTTGGATTCCATTTGACAGCCTTTAGACTTTAGAGATACAGTGTGGACACAGGCCCTTTGGTCCCCCGAGTCAGCAACGATCAGTGATCACCCTGTACACTAACACTATCCGACACAGTAGGGACAATTTACGATTTTTACTGAAGCCAATTAACCTACAAACCCACACGTCCTCAGAGTGTGGAAGGAAACTGAAGCACGCGGAGAAAACCCACGCAGTCACAGTTAGAACATGCAAACTCCTTACAGACAGCACCCATAGTCAGGATTGAACCTGAGTCTCTGGCGCTGAAATTGCATTATTGTGCCACCCATAAAGGATAAATGATTGGTCCAGTGAACAATGAATTTGGTGAAAGACAGGTCCCACACCAGCCGATTCTGTGTGTTTGATTCCTGATATTTTGTGTTATTTTGTATAGAATCAGAAGTCCTCTGTTGATTCATTGCAGAGGAACGGAGAAGCTGCAGTTTGTTCTGGGCATCTGTCGAGGGAACATGGACAAGGCAAGGGAGGCGAAGGGTGAGGATCAGAGGGGGAGGAGATATGTCAGCCCACCGGACGGAGGCTGGGGCTGGATGATTGTAGCCCACTTCTTTCTGGTAAGAAAGCCAGTTCCATCCACTCTATAACACTGTTCGAGTTTGGTTTATTATTGTCATGTGAACTAAGGTACAGTGAAAAACGATTTCTTGGCAGACTATCCAGTCCACAAGAGGTCTGGGTGATTACAATCAAACCTACATGGAGGAAGTGGTTTCTTGTGTTAGGATCTGATATTTAGTTTAGTTTATTCACATAGAGTGGAAACAGGCCCTTCAGCCCACCAAGTCCATGCTGACCATAAATCACCATTCACACTAGTTCTATGTTATCCCACTTTTTCATCCACTCCCTACACACTAGGGAGCAATTAGTCCATACACCCACACATGTGGGAGTGTTAACCTATTTCTCAAAGCTTAAGTTAATCCTGGCCTTCTTTGGAAGACTAACCACCCCTCTTGCCACACTTTGTGGCTTTATCCCATCTGGGTTTGGGCTGTGCTAATAGGACCTTTAGTCAGAGAATTTACAAATCTGTGCCACAAGTGATTTGGCCTCCTGGTAACAGGAAGAGAATTTTCATTAACTCGTTGGTCATATGACCTCAAAAAGGGATTATCTTTTTCTAAATCAAATTCCTAAGTGTTTCTGAATCACCATTTAGGCCAAATTGGGTCAGAGACAAATTGTAAATATATTTCAAATTGGTTGTCAAGTAACTGGAGAATTGGAGATAGATGTCAAAGGGAGATGTTGAGGCAGGTACAATAACAACATTTAAAATACATTTGGACAGGAGCATGGATATGAATGGTTTAGAGGGATGTGTGCCAAATAGGGGCAAGTATTAGATAGGACATCTTGGATGAGTTGGGCTGAATAGCCTGTGACTCTCCTCGATGACTCTCCTCGAAGAGGCTGGAGAAATGACCATTGTGCTCAGACATGGGAAATCAGATAGGAGTGTTCAAAATGATGCAGTGTTATAGAATAAAGAAAGCAGCTGATACCGGCCACAGAGAGATCCATTTTCTATAAGGAGATATTTAAGGTAAATTGGCAAAATAATTAGAAATAAAGTGAGCTGGTATGAACTGGAATGCATTGCCTGTGGGGCTGTGAACAGAGACTGTACTTGTACGCAAAGCTAATTGGATACTTATTTAGGTGTCAGTGTTTCCACTGCCATGGGGGCTTGGCCGTGCCAGAGCGCTGCATGCCATTTAAACTGCTGGATTGCTTGAGGCAGTAAGGAGTGTTTCTTCACAAGGTTCCCACACCTGTGTGTCAGCCACTCTCAGCTTCTTGTACACCTGTTCACTCTCCGCTCACTCCCTCACGAGTACACGTGCCTCTGTTTGCTTGCACACTCCATGCACTCCCTCCTTAGTGCTGGACATTGTGCTCACACCTGCCCTCATTCCAGATCCCTCTCTCCCCACTGATCCCTCACCCTAGCTCCCATACACCCAGCTCTCCCGGGTTTCTCCCTCATTATCACACTCTGCTCACACTTACCTGCGTTGTCTCACTGCCATCTTCAGCTCATGTCTGTCTACACCCTCTCACAGGTGACTCTGACCACCCTCTGTCTGGGTTCTCCCTCAGTTACATTCTGATTCTACTGTCTGTGTCTGTACCCTGTCTAGCATAGCGCCCTGTCTGCGTCCTCACACTGCAACACTCTAATCACACTATCTGCGGCTGTCCTCTCTAATGCTGCACCCTGTTCCCACCTGCCTGTGTCCTTACACTGCGACACCATGGCAGCATCATCTCTCCCTGTGCCAGCACCATCCCTCAGTAACACCTCCCCACACAAACTGCTACTTCCTTATAAGCTCCACAAGTATTTTGAACCGTGATGAAGGATTGTCCAGACACTGGTACACTGACCCTCTGGCTCGAGCCACATTGTAAGGGCTGGGGAACTGTGTGTCAGGATGATTCAAAGTGTTTGTAATTGACAGGTTGAGGCGATGTTTTAATGTGGGTGGGAAGCAATAACAACATTAATCTGCAGGACCGGCACATTCTCATTCACCACGCAATACCAGGTATTGACTTAAAGGGCACAGTCTCCATGGCAACGTCTTTGGCAAGTCCACCCTTCCTTGGGGTGAGTTGGCAGCCATTGTGAGCTCCGTGCAACACTGTTGTCACGAGCAGCAGTGAGGTTCCTTCCACACCACTCGTGTAGCTGTGCCCTGCCTCTGCAGACCAGACGGCAACGTGTTGGATGGTTACATTCACACTGGGATACAAGGGCAGGACTCTCTCTCTCTCTCGACAGCCACGACACGCCCATTCCTCACAGCCCCGGGAAACAGACGGAATTTCCACCAACGTTTTATCCCATCAAAGGAAAGGAAACTTCCAAATTTAGCTTTGAGGCTCTGGAAGAAATATGTGGTTGTAGTGTATGCTCTGTAGTGACTGTAGTGTATGCTTCGTAGTGACTGTAGTGTATGCTCTGTAGTGAGTGGCAAGTACTGCAAAACTGCATGCTTTTTTTAAATCAAAAGTTTTTGTGCAAGTTATTTACAAACCTATGAACTGCTAAAACATCAACCTATGACCAGTACCATCAAAACATTAGCCTAACATCAACTCCAAAACAGCTAAGCATCAGATTACTGCGTTACCATCCTGATCCAGGGATATGGGCCAAACGCAGGCAGGTAGGACTAGTGTAGATGGGGTAAGTTGGGCTGAAGGGCCTGTTTCTGTGCTGTGTGACTCTTATGATTAAATGCGCTGGGATGCCATGAAGCTTTGAAGGGCACTTTACCAAAACGAGGCTTCTGTCTTTATCTGCTGCTTACACCTCATGCACATCTCCCATCACGTCTATTCTTGATGGTCTCTGACCAACTCCCAGCCTCGGATACCCATACAATGACCCAATATTTATCTGTCTTAATTTTCCCCAAATCCCACACATCCACCACCTGGGGTTTGCTGGTCCCTCTTGCTTCTCATGCAGTGACTATAATGTTCCCTTTGTGTCCACATCCCTCCATGACCTGCTCCAGCCTCCACATCCCTGGAACCTCAGCTCCAGTAACGCCAGCGGATGGACTTTAATCCCTGACCACTGGCTATTGTGCCTTCAGTTGCCAAGGCCTTAAGCTCTTTAATTCCCTCCAGAAACACTTCCGTCTCTATACTTCTCTCCTTTAAGGGGCTCCTTAAAGCCACTTTTCTTTCCCGCCATCGATCCCGCCCTGCAGATTGCTGTCAAACTCTCTGATAATGACTACAGAGGTCCTACTTGTTAAATATTACAACTTCAGCTTCAAGCTTTGGAGCAAAACACCAAGACTCGAGCTCACTTTTAATAGACAGATGCCGATCGTGCCAAATGAGTGCGGCCATGAATATAATAAACCTTCTTCCTGTGGCTCGTGAATTTGCCACAGTGGCGGAACGTTAAGATGTGGGATCGGAAAGAATTCCAGGTATTGAGGGGGGGAAGGAGGCTGCCTCGAACCTGGGCCAATCAGTGGCTTAGTGCTGAGATCTCCCGTTGACTCTGAGCTTTGTGATCCTTGCTCTGGCTCGCACTAAAACCACTGGAGTCTGCAACGAGAGAGTACGAGCGAGCGGCCTGTTAGAAATTACATCCAGACCAAAGGCGTCCCGAGATGCACGTGACTAAGTGTAACACATGTTTCCAAGCGTATCCCAGCTGCTGGTGCCGAAAGCTAGCCAGAGACACGGCGTGTTCCTACTCTGTTCCTCTTCACCGACAGGCTCCACAGTTTGTCAGCGTTATGACTCAGCAGAATTAAAATCAGCCCTTTTGGGCTGGAGCAAGTGTGAGATGTTCTCCAGATTACACCCCCCCCCCCCACCCAGGCTTTATGGTCAAGATATGAAGATATGGCTATTAATTTATTTGAGATAGACTCAAAGTGCTGGAGTTACTCAGCAGTTTAGGCACCATCTCTGGTGGGGGTAATCATTAATTAATTGTTTTGGTCTATTATGTCAAAGAGTAGTGTGTTTAAGCTGCTGCAGGTAATAGCCCTGTCCCACGGTACGAGTTCATTCCACGAGTTCTCCCGGGTTTGCCCTGATTCGAACTCGGAGATTTACGGTAATGGCCACTCGTCGGTACTCGGGGCTCTCATGGACATTTTTCATCATGTTGAAAAATCTTCACGAGTCTTCCCGTGCTTACCTGCCGTTAGCGAGTCTTCCAGAGTACCTGCCGTTAGCGTTACGAGCGGCTAAGAGACGTCCCCGAGCTCCGACGTACCCGCTACGTTCATTCTCCGTCCTTACCACGAGTTTCATTTTTTTTTTAAACTCGGGAGAGCTCTTGGAATGAACTCGTACCATGGGACAGGGCTATTAAACACTACACTCTAGAATCTTGAAGAGCCAAGAGTTTTTTAATTATCATATGTGTCAACATTGCAAGAACGCAGACACTAAACCACAAGGTGCTGGAGCAACTTCACGGGTCAGACAGCATCTCAGGAGAATAGGAGACATTTCCAGTTGGGGCCCTTCTGACTGTCTGAAGAAGATTCCTGACCCGAAATGTTGTCTATCCATGGTCTGCAGAGATGCTGCCTCCCATAATTCAACAGAACAATGAAATGTTTGCCTGCTGCAGCTTAACAGACCTATAGTCCATGTTAAATGGCAGGTTGGTTCAAGAAGCTGTTAGCTTACACCACCTGTGATTCAGCCAGTAACAGTGGTGTTATTGGTGAGTTTATAGATGGCATTGGAGCTGTGCTCAGCCCCACAGTCGTGGGCGTAAAGAGAGGACCATGCACACAGCCCTGAGGTATCCCGGTGTTGATGGCCAGTGAGCAGGAGATGTTGGCACAGACATACGCTGATTGAGATCCGGCAATGAGGAAGCCAAGGATCCAGTTGCCAAGGGAGGTACAGAGGCCCTGGTCTTGGAGGCTGCTGATAAGTTTAGTGGGCATGTGAGTGTTAAACTGACTGTAGTCGATGAACAGCAGTCTGCAGCAAAGATCCTACAGCGAGCAAGATAGATCACGCGACGAAAAAGACGTAGTACGGTCATGGGCAGATTCACGGGTAATTTTCGGCCCCATTTCCGTAACCGGCTTCCGTCTCCGCACCAATAGGATACCATAGGATACTACTGCAGAGACGGAACCTGCTTATGGAAACATCCTCGTAAAAATACAAGTTATTTGGCATCAATCTTCTCCTCATTTCCAGAATTATAATTTATAAACACAAACTGTTCCCCCACAACGTTGAATACACTGTGAGTCGGGTCAGGTCGGGTTACTGAAATGGATGAAAAAACGGCCCACGTTCCGCTCCGTTGCGTACTACACATCAGCCCATTGCATTTAGAAGGAGAGGTCTATCTTGCTTGCTATATAATCTTTGGTCTGCAGTATGTGTGATCCTGATGGTCCAGACTCGAAAGGAGAGCCAGTGAGACAACGTCTACTGTCGACCTGAAGCAGATCCAAGTCGTTTCTGAGGCAAGAGATGATGTAAGCCATAACCAAGCTCTCAAAAAGCACTTTATTGGGGTGGATGCAAGTGCTGTCAGACTGGCAGGTCACTGTGCTTTCCTTAGGCATTGGTATAATAGATGCCATTTGAAGCTCTGTCGCATTTAGAGCTGCATTGGGGCATTGAAACTGGGTGTGTTTCACTGTGTAATTTCTCCATCTTTATTTTGCAGGTGAACGTCCTGGTGATGGGAACACTGAAAACATTTGGGATTTTCTTTGTGACGCTGCAGGATGTCTTCGGAGCTTCCTCGGAGCAGATCAGCTGGGTTGGGTCCATCATGTCCAGCCTCCGTCTCTCCGCAGGTAACCATCCCTGCAACCTGGTGTGGTCAGTCTCAACAAGGAGAGGGGTGAATTTTGCAGTAATTAGAAACATAGAAAAATAGGTGCAGGAGTAGGCCATTCAATATGATTTTGGCTGATCTAAATTCAGTACTCTGTTCCTGCTTTTTCCCCATATCCCTTGATTCCTCTTTAAGGTGTAGTTTGATGCATTCCTGATTAGTAAGGGTGGTGGTGGTTTGGGGAGAAGGCAGGAGAATGAGGTTGAGAGGGAGAGATAGATCAGCCATGATTGAATGGAGGAGTAGACTTGTTGGGCCGAGTGGCCTTATTCTGCTCCTATCACTTATGATCTTATGTTGGCACGGTCACTCAGACCAACCGCCGAGCGGCTGGTGTAGGTGATGGAAGATGCCAGAGTGATCAGTAGATGGGGCCCCTGAGCCAGAGAGGGACAGGGAGCAGGGCACTGCCTTGATACTGCTACACCTTGACCCAGCGTCACTGGGTGATACTCATCTGGGTATCCATCACTGAATGTCCATAACGTTTGTCTTTGTGTGACATATATAGAGTCATAGAGCTGTACAGCACAGAAACAGGCCCTTCAACCCACCTTCTCCATGTTGACCAGTTGGCATACTGGGCTGGTCCTATTTACCTGCATTTAACTAATAGCCCTCCTGTCCATATCTGTCTAAATTACTTTTTAAAAATCATAGTTGTATCCGCTCCAATAGCCTCCTCTGGCAGCTCATTTTTCCTGGTATGGATTACCCCCCTCTGGTGCCCCTGAGATCCTTAATTCTCTCCCCTCTCTCCCTATAACACAAGCCCACTTAAGCCTATGCCCTCTAGTTTTAGAATCCTCTATTCTGGTAAAAAGACTCAGCATTCATTTTATCCATGAGGGAAGACCTGATAGAAGTATATAAAATTATGAGCGGCAGAGAGAGATAGGCCAGACAGTCAGACCTTGTCCCAGTGTGGACAAGTCAAAAACAGGGGGGTGTAGCTTTAAGGCGAGAGAGACAAAGTTTAAAGGATATGTGCGGGCACGTGTTTTACACACAGAGAGGTGAGTTCCTGGAACACACAGGTGGAGGCAGATACGATAGTGGTGTTTAAGAGGGTTTTGGATAGGCACCTGGATATGGAGGGTTTATAGATCGCGTCCAGGCAAAGTAGATTAACTATATTTTGGCCCAGAATGTGTGTACCGATGGGCCTGATCCTGTGCTGTATTATCCCATGTTCTATGTTTGGTCTTTGGACATTGGGAAGACCAACATTTCTTAATTGCTTTCAAGCAAACACAAAGCTGTTATAATTGCTTCACACAGTTGTTAATGTATGTCAGACCAGACATTCAGCAAGAGCATATTGGGTTTTCTGGGGATAAATGATCTTGGGACAGTCAGAGGTGACCGTGGCTGACAAGGGAAGTTAGGGAATGGAATAAAACTAAATGAAAAGGTGCATAACATAGCAAAGAATAGCGGGAAGCCAGAGGAATGGGAAACTTTCAAAGGACAACAGAAGGTAACAAAAAAGGGCAATATTAGGTGAAAAGATGAAGTACGAGGGTGAGCTGTGCATGAATATAAGGAAGGATAGTAAAAGCTTCTTTAGGTATGTTAAGAAAAAAACATTAGTAAAGATAAATGTGGGTCCCTTGAAGGGGTCCAAGAAGAATAGCAGAAACAGGTGAAATTATTATGGGGAACAAGGAAATGGCAGAAAGGTTGAACAGGTGCAGAAACATCAGTATCCATGTTCTCCAGAGATGCTGCCTGCCTCGCTGAGTTACCCCGGCACTTCCATGTTCTCCAGAGACGCTGCCTGCCTCGCTGAGTTACCCCAGCACTTTGTGTCCATTGTGTATTAACCAGCACCTGTGGTACGAGGGATGTATTGTCGAGAAAGAAGTACAGTGAATGTTTGACTTTCTCTGTCCAGGTCCGATTGCCTCAGTGGCCTGTGGGAAGCTGGGCGATCGATGGACTTCGATTCTGGGGGCTGTCCTAGTGTGCTTTGGATTTCTCATTAGCATCCTGGCCACCAACGTGGTCTTCCTGTACGTGTCTCTGGGCGGCATTGTAGGTAAGACATCTTCATTCTGCTCAGGCACGTTTCTATATGTGACATAAACCTTCAGGGTTTTGTCTGTAACCAGAGAGTATCTCAAGTCCTTCATGGGCCTCACGGAGTGCCATGTAAAACACACTGATTACAAACAATGCACTATTTTAACACATAAGTGAAATCAATATTTAATGTATAATGTGTGACTATTCCCTTGTGTGAATGGCCAGTAACTTCCTATGACAACATTTAAATTAGTGTTAAATTTAAATTTAAAGTTTGTTTTTAAATCATGGATTTTTTTTAAATTAATTCTCTGTGAATCTGAGCTTTAAGTACATTAAAGAAAAGTTGCTAAGCATAGAACAAGCTGGCTGGAATTTAAAAAGTGCTGCAATTCATCCTAGATGAAACTTGGGGAGACATGGTCGAAATGTATAAGATTATGAGAGGCATAGATAGGGTGCAACCTTTCCCCAAGGTGGGAATGTCATCGACTAGAGGCTATACTTTTCAGGTGATGGAGGCAAAGTTTAAACCTGTGCAGAGTAAGCATTTTGTACAGAGAGTGGTGGGAATCTAGAACGTGCTGCCTCGGTGAGGCAGGCATGGTCGTGGTCTTTGGATAGGTAGATGGATAGGCAGGTAATGGTGGAATATGCATCACATGCAAGTGGAGAAATTGTGTGCCAAAGGGCCTGTTACTGTTCTATGGTCTATGGTCAACGATGTTGATCTTTGGCCATTTTGTAATCGACCCGTGAGCGGATGTGAAGTGAAGGGTGGGAGCTACGGAGAAGTAGGATGTCATTTCATGCAACATGGTGCAGGAGGGATTCTTGTGCTATACCTGTATCCGGCTTCACTCCGATAGGCACAGGCACAAAATAAAAGCGTCTGAGTAAAGCAACATCCAGGGTAGAGGTATAGCCCAAAATAACACAAAATCCCCTCCTGCAATGGGTAACAGTCGTGGGCCAGAGTGCAACTGTACCATTGGCAGAGGCTCAACAAAGATGCTGCCTTACCTGCTGAATTACTCCAGCACTTTGTGTCTTTTTTTTTGCAAACCAGCATCTGCAGTTCCTAGTTTCTACAAATAGTGCAGGTGCTGTGAATCTGAAATGATGACCAAGAACACTGGAGCATCCCATGGACTTGCATGGGAAGATGTTGAAGGTGGGAAAGGAGTTGGGATGATTGGGACTTGAACCAGGGGATCGTGGAGGGAATCTGAACACAAGGAACTGCAGATGCTGGTTTACAAAAAACAGCACAGTGCTGGAGTAACTCAGCGAGTCGGGCACATCTCTGGGTAGAAAGAATGGGTGACGTTTTGAGTCGAGACCCTTCTTCAGACTCAGGTGAGAGGTAGATTAGAGATATGGACGGGTAAGGTGAAAACAACAGTTCAAAGTAGACGTTGATCAAAGAAATGTAGAACGGTTCATTGGTAGCTGTGGGGAAGATGACAACGAGGCATACTGCAGTCAGTAAAATTAATCAGGTGGACAGTGAAACTGATCGAACTAGTGTGGGTAACGGACTGAGAGAGATAAGCAAGGGTTATTTGAAGTTAGATAAGTCAATACCGCTGGGGTGTAAGCTGCCTAAGTGAAATATGAGGTGCTGTTCCTCCAATTTGCATTGGGCCTCACTCTGACAATGGAGGAGGCCCAGGGCAGAAAGGTCAGATTGGGAGGGGGAGTTAATATGTTTTGCAACCAAGAGATCAGGTAGGTTTAGGCGGAGTAGGTGGTGGTGTTCAGCGACATGATCGGCGAGCCTACGCTTGGTCTCGCCGATGTATAGGAATCCACATCTGGAACAAATGGATACAGCAGATGAGGTTGGAGGAGGTGCAGGTGAACCTCTGCCTCACCTGGTAAGACTGTTGGGATCCTTGAATGGTGGCGAGTGATGAATTATAGGGACAGGTGCTTGGGGGGAGGGGAGGGGGGGGGGGGGGGGGCAAGCGAGTTAACGAGGGAGTTGTGGAGGAAACGTTGTTGAGGCAGAAATATAGGAAGTGGAATGTGCCCCTTGTCCTTGCAGGGTTGAACAACCTGTCAGTCATAAATGAGGAAAATCATCCATTGATGAAAAAGGAAGGAGTGTACAGCGATGCAGTTGCCATGGAGATGGAGGAACTGGGAGATCAATAGAAAATCCTTATACAGTGAGAGGCTTATGTCATCAGTCACTGTCAGAGACAACTGCCTCTCAATTGTCTTTCCCTGAATGAAGATAGAGAAGTAGATGAAACAATGCCAAAGATAGACACAAAAAGCTGGAGTAACTCAGCGGGTCAGGCAGCATCTCTGGAGAGAAAGAATAGGTGACATTTCAGCAAATTGCTCATGGACTGTGTGAAAACCAGGGAAGAGTGGAAGGTCGATTTAATAGTAAGATTAAACGAGAACTTACCAGTTTGAAGTTTGATCTTGATTTTATGAGGAGTTCCGATGAGCGATTACGTGAAGAAGGGCCGTCCGTCTGCGTGCGCGTCAATCTTCAAAGCAGCGGTGTTAAATCACAGATAAAAAGAAGACCTGAGAATAGTAAGATTGAAGAAACTAAAACTTCCATGTGACCTTGATAGTATGAGGGTGGGAGCGGTGGGCACGTAATCGCTCATCGTAACTCATCATAAAATCAAGATCAAACTTCAAACTGGTAAGTTCTCCTTTAATCTTACTATTTTACTTCGGAGTCACGTGAGTGACTACGTGAAGATTTCAAAGCTCTGTGATTTTACGCCGGTTACGAATCCAGGTGTCACACACTGAATGGATTGACCATGGATGCGTGTAATCATTAAAGCATTCAGACATTACATAGTTAAGTAAAGACACTGATGCTTTAAATGAAAGAAAACGTTTTTTTTTAAATAGTTACCCCTCCAAACCTTGGAGGGAAACTAGGGAACAGAACTTAAAATGGTACGTGCAAACACCCCCGGTCCGGTTATGGGTTTGTTATATAACCGGTGGACCGTTCATTCATTCGTCCATCCTGCAGCCACTAGGATGACGTCAAGGGGCACGTCCATAGCTCTTACTGCCGATGTAGATGCAGCCCTGGTGGAGTGACATTTAACTATATAAATGTTCACTCCTGGTACCGCCATAACCTCCTTTGACCACCTGGAGATGGTTTGAGTTGACACCTGCTGGTGTTGTTTTTTTATGGCTGTTGAGGACCGATTGTTCTGAGCCTCTGAGGTTCTCCGTAACTCTCAGACAGTGGTGCTAGTATGTTACCACACACACAACCGTTGGTCCTCTGGATATGCCAAGAACTGGATCTTCATCCTTGGCATTCTTGGCCTGCTCTTTTTTATCAGGTTCCTGATTATGAATGTTATGTTGTTCATATTGGTGGTCATGTAGTCCAACTGTAGCTTTTGCAGTGTCTGGACTCTTTGTGCTGTTCATAGTGCCATCAGCATACCACCTTCAGGGTTAGTTATAGGCGGTCCCCACTGTCGAAGTAGGGTTAGTACCACGCTCACATCCCATGTGGCCGTCTACCTTGGCCTTGGAGGTATTAAATTGTAAATTCCCTTCATGAATTTTGTTGTAAAGGGGTGCGTTCCTATCGACCCGTGCCCTGCTTCCGGCATCAGATAGGAGGAGAATGCGCCTCTGGCACTATAGATTGCACTATAACTTTGTTTATGGTTATAGTACAGAGTTGATAGGAACTCCAAGACATTCGTTATCCGAATTGTGTTGTATTTGTTCGGACAGTCCTATGCCTTGAAATGGCCTCGTCAGAATCTGCAGACCAACAAGTTAATACGTTCATGTAGTGGATGATTGCTCCCTGTAACTGGGTTCACTAGGAGATCCCTGCTCTTGGGTACAGCCATAACTGGCTGGACTATAATTCCCAAATTTTCCCGTCTTGCTTGATTTTTGTCAAGCATCGGTTTGTGAGACAAATTGGCGGAAAGCATACATAAACATACCTCCCCAATTGAGGGAGAAAGCATCCACTGCATTTGCTCCTGGATCCAGCTCTCGGGACACATATCTGGGTAACTGATGGTTTAGTCTAGATGCAAACAGATCAATATCTGGTATGCCAAATCGTGAGTTATTTCATTAAATACTGCCCGATTCAACATCCATTCTGTGTTGTTATTAAACATTCGTGATCCACCGTGTTATATCTACCTGGTAGATAGACCGCTGTAACCCAAATATTCCTCTCGATACACCAGTGACAAATGAGGTTCGACAATCTGTCGCAAGATACAGATTTTACACCACCCTTGTGATTGATATATGCCACCGCTGTGGTGTTATCAATCTGAATTTGAACAAGCACAAGTTGCATGTTGCTACAGAAAACCTTGAATCCATATTGTGCTCCCAACAATTCTGGGTAATTGATTCCATGTGTTGGGGAATTACTGACTCCTGCTCATTCCATCTGCCTCCACAGCTCTAGACTGTGTTTGTGGCTCCCCATCCTTAGCTGCTTGCATTGGAATGAAGAACCACCAATGGCTTTCGAGCAAGATATCCCTTGAGCTGTCTTACGTTCGTTATCCACCATAGTTATTCAACAATGGCCTCTGCTGGCAATCCATAGTTTTGCCAATTTGGCCTGCATGGAATCTGAGTGTTCGTTCCTTTGCTCGCTGTAAATTTTGGTAATGCAAAGGCCCGTACGTACTGCTGGAAATGCAGCTACTATTTGCCAATTACACTCGCTGTTTGCCTGATAGATGGCTAGTATTTGACTATCGGGTCATAGCAGGCTTACTCCAATCTTGTTGTTTGCCCCTAGGCAAAGTCACCAAAATATTTAGTGTTTGATAGTAAATCCTAGGTAATCAATTACCCTTGTAGGTGTCAATTTTGATTTAACTGGATGGATGAGGTAACCAAGTCTTTCAAACAGGATTTTGGTTTGCTGTGAGTGATGCTTCTGCCAATTCTTGGTGACTCCAAACTGAAAAAGTCCTCCAAATATGCCATAACTATGTGTTCTGAGACCTTTGTAGACCCAGAATTGGTTTCCGTGGTTTAGTCAATAGTCTAGGAGCTGATGTCAACCCATTTGGCAGAGCCATGCCATCCAGTTAAACTTCAAATATCTCCTGTTCTTAATGAATAGACACCGAATAGTATGCATCTTTGAGGTCGATGCATGCCATGTGACCATTTTATAGGAAGCTCCTATAAAACAGTTGTTAGACCGTAACAAAAATTTACTGTTCTGAAAGTCTGTACTGCACAAATCAGTTAAACCTGGATGAAGTGACATCCTCCATCTGTCACCTGTCCTGAAAGGCAATCCTGCCCATAATACTGGGCCTGCCTTGAAGACAACTCCGGTCCGAGTTCCAAGTCTGCTTGGAACCTATGTATGTTGTGCAGTAAAAATAATCACATGTTATTATCTGTTTTTTAAAACCAGATCTGAAATTCATGTTATTGTCATTTTGAACAAAAACACAAGAGTAAATTACCAACATGTAACTGGTTCACAATCCCTTGTTTCAGTAAACCCAGACCCACCTACCTCCATGGCTACCAGTGGTCTAGTGGTAAGCCCAAAGGCCCCTGATGCGGGTTCCTTTTCTCTTCTTGATTGGGAGTAGGACTGGTAGGGAGTGTGGATTCCATGTTTCTCCTGACCTCTGCTTGAGTCCGTCTGAAAAACCTCATCATACTGAGCCTGCCTTCCCTTGCCGGCACTTGTAGCATTGCCAACTGCTGGCTCTTGAGGCCATATGCATGTGCTTCAGTATGTTCATACTTTAAATTCGAGATCAGTTACCTACTGATCACTCGCACTCCCCTCCACTGAGAGTGAGATTTGTAGGCAGCCCTGAAAACAGGTGCTACCGCAGGCCCCTGAGGATACCTGCGCTGACATGGCACCTCCAGCGGACCTAAATGAGATTCTTCCTTTGGGTCAGACTGAAACTGACCGTGGTTGCTCCTCTCCTCAGATCAGGAGACATTTGTGCAGCCCTGAAACAGGTGCCGCTGCCTGCGGGTTCTCCATAATACCCGGGCTGTCAATTAGCTAGATCTCCATCCAGGGAAGCACCCAGTGGAACCTGGATGATTACAGAAGTACTTCTTTTCTTTTGTTTGTATGGAAGCTTATTATTCATTTTATGTAAAGCACTTTGGTGTCAATGCGAGTTGACTTAAACAGTGCTATATAAGTAAAACTTACCTACTTACTTCCTTTCTTCTGCTTGTCCCTGGGAAGGTTTCCCCCCCTGTTCTTTTGTACTCTGATTCAGAGTGGTTTCTTCCATATGTACTTCCCCCTCCAATAGGGATGACATTGGGCTGCCCCATGTGCGAGACTGCTGGCACGGCTTGCGGTGGGCCCGTGTTGATACTGCTCCCTCCTTCAGAGCAGATAATTGTTGGGAGAGTCGTCCTCCGACGCTCTCCGTTGATGGAGGGTATCCCTTTTCCCCGGACTCATCTGAGTCAACGGGTTTGTTAGACTTGCGGGTGGTATTACATCCCGCAGGACCACCACGGAGCTCCTCTTCCTGTACCAAGCCTCCTGCCAATTCTGCTGCTGCCGACACTAATGTCGTGAACAAGACCGTTGCCCGCTACTGGAAATGCTGCGGCCTTCGGCAGCCAACTTCCCCGCGGACCGTCTCCTCGACATCTGGGCTCTGAAACTACAAAAAGCTTCAAGCCCGAAAGAAACGCAGGTAAGTAATTCAACTTTCCTTACCTGCCCATCCCGACGGCTGGGAGGACACAGTGCCTGCCAGTCCGCCTTGCGCATTGCGTTCAGACATAAAGACGTGCACGCAGACGGACAGCCCTTCTTCACGTAGTCAATCACGTGATTCCGAAGTAAAATCTTTCATTTTACAAAGAGCAAGAAATGAATCGTCAACGAACTGAAAGACGACCTCAATTGGAATTAAATAAATTAAAACAAGAAAAAAAAGCCCAAACTAGTTGGGAAAACGTCTCTCACAGATGCCCCCAGCTGGAGATACTTGCAGCATTCTCTGTCATTGTTCCAGATTGATGGCACCTGCACTATTTGTAGAAGCGAGGATGTGCAGTGTTGGTTGGGTTTAGTTTATTGTTACCGAGGTACTGTGACAAGCTTTTGTTGCGTGCCATTGATGGTTTACAAAAAAAGACACACAGTGTTGGAGTAACTCAGTAGCTTAGGCAGCATCGTTGGAGAACATAGAGTGAAGAAGGGTCTCGACTCGAAACATCGCCTGTCCATGTTTTCCAGAGATGCTGTCTGTGCCGCTGAGTTACTCCAGCACTCTGTGTCTTTTTTTAACCTGCGCTATTTGCAATAAGGATTTCCCATTGTCCATGAAAAGTAACGACCCACTTCAGTTCTCTGAGCAATACTTACAGGTTTAGTTTAAAGATACAGCACAGAAACAGGTCCTCGGGCCCACCGAGTCTGTGCTGACCAGTGATCGCTACCCGGACGTGGCGTCGAAGAACGAGAAGCCGAAGCAAAGAAGTGGAAGCCAAATAACCGAATGGAAATGAAGCCGAAACGCCAACTAACCAAAAGGCTGCGTTGCCTAAAAGAAAACTCACAGAATGGCCGCTCTGCCGAAAAGCCAAATAACGGACATGACGTCGCCGGACTTGTCAGCGATTGTTCCAAGCCCCCGCGTCCATCACATCACTGGCCGATCGAGACGGGAGGGTTGGAGTCATTTTCCCACACAAACCATTGGTGACTGGGCACTCTGAACCCGAGCACCAAGTTGTAAGCGGCTGAAGGAGCGCATCCCTCGGGACAGCCCCCACACTCCGGCTGTTGGTGGAACAGAGGTGTGGGACAGGCTGGTCCCTCCGCCCACCCAGGGTCACTGACCGCGATGCACCGCCATCGGACCCCCAACCCCACACCGGGGGGATTCACCCCGACCCCCGACCCCCCCAGACCCCAACCCCCACCGGGTGATTCACCCCCCCCCCCCCGACCCCCAGACCCCAACCCCCACACCAGGGTGAATCACGACCCCCCAGACCCCAAACCCAGGGTGATTCACCCCCCCCCCCCCGACCCCCAGACCCCAACCCCCACACCAGGGTGAATCACGACCCCCAGACCCCAACCCAGGGTGATTCACCCCCCGACCCCCAGACCCCAACCCCCACCGGGTGATTCACCCCCCCCCCCATCCCCCAGACCCCAACTCCCACCGGGTGATTCACCCTGACCCCTGGATCCCGACCCCCACACAGGGTGATTTACCCCCCCCACCCCGGCTGCGGGGACAGACGGCCCGGGGCATTGGCAGCCATGGTAAATCGCTTTTCAAACATGGGGGAGGGGGGACACATAAATTCCCTGGCGGGTTGATGACAAGTGTGTATGACAACAAACAATTATATCTTCTCCCGGCGACGTCATGTCCGTTATTCGACTTTTCGGCTGAGCGGCCTTTCTGTGAGTTTGCTTTTAGGCGACGCAGACTTTCTGTGAGTTTGCTTTTAGGCGTCCCACCCTTTCAGTTAGTTGGCGTTTCGGCTTTGTACGCTTTTGGTTCTTTGGTTTCAGCTTCGTTTCCATTCGGTTATTTGGCTTCCACTTCTTTGCTTCGGCTTCTCGCCCTTCAATGCCACGTCCACACATGCAGGGATCACCCCGCACACTAGCACAATCATACACACTAGGGACACTTTACAATGTTACGGAAGCCAAACATGTATGTCCTTGGACTGTGAGAAGAAACCAAAGCAACCGGATAAAACCCATGTGGTCACGGGGAAAACGTATAAACTCCGTACAGACAGCGTCTGTAATCGGGTTCCAAACGCAGGTGTCTGGCGATGTGAGGCAGCGAGTAGGGGCGCCAACGTGAAGATGTGTAGATGTTGTATTTTTATTTATCATGTGAGAATCATTGGCTGAGTTCCCCCAGCACTCGGTGTTTTACTGAAGTGTGAATGTGTGTTGCAGGGCTTGGCTTTGCTTTCCTCTACCAAGCAGCAACGGTCCTGCACGCTAAATACTTCAGGAAGAGACTGGCCACTGCGTACGCCATCGCCAGGTCAGGAATGGGCCTGACATTCGCTCTTGCCCCCTTCACACAGTTACTGCTGGCAGAGTACGACTGGCAAGGTGAGAATCCCTTCTCCTCACTGGGGCATAAATTCTTTCATGAGTTTTAAGGCATGGCAGTTATCAATAAACATGTGCCTCAGATTAGCTCAGAGTGGTACAGCACTGAAACAGGCCCTTCCGCCCAATGTGCCCACACCGACCAACGTGCCCCATCTACACTAGTCCCACCAGCTTGTATTTGGCCCATATCCCTCCAAGCCTATCCTATCCATGTACCTGTCCAAGTGTTTCTTAAACATTGTGATAGTACCTGCCTCAACTACCTCCTCTGGCAGCTCGTTCCGTACACCCACCACCTTTTGTGTAAATAAAGTTACTCCTCAAGTTCATCTTCCCCCCCCCCCTCACCTTAAACCAGTGATCTCTGATTCCTGAGTCCCCTTCTCTGGGTAATAGACTGTGTATAAATCCAAACTATTCCTCTCATGATCTTATACACCTCTGTAAGATCACCCTTCATGCTCCTGCGCTCCAAGAAATAAAGTCCCAGCCTACAGCTCCCTACAGCTCAGGCGCAAGCTCTCGAGTCCTGACAGCATCCTCATAAATCTTTTCTGTACCCTTTCCAGTTGAACAACATTGATTTAATAACATGTCATTTAATGAGATCAAGGCTGACCAGATCTTTTGCTTCAACTCTACGTATCTTCCACGAACAATTCTAAAGGAGACAATGTGTCTGGAAGTATCTCTAAGCTCCAGGCAGACCAGTCAATGAAGGGCAAGGGCAGTGGCTACACTGCATCAGTCCCAGGTACTATTGAGAAAAAACATTCAGCCAGATGCTGTGAAGAAGGGTCCTGACCTGAAACGCTGTCTGTCCACAGATACCGCCTGGCCCACTGTGTTCCTACAGCACTGTGCATTATGTCCAAGGCCCAGTGTCTGCAGTCGCTAGTGCCACAGTCCCACAGGTGGTAGTCCCACAGGACAGCTAGCTTCACTGGCCCAGATTATAGGGAGCAGGAACGTCCAGAATGTCCCACGTAAACTGATCAGCCTCCCACAGTTGAACAATCAGCCAACATCTACCAGGAGTCTTCATGAGGTTCCTCTGATCTCCCACCAGTTGTTGTGGGCAGTTGCCTGAAACTCTAGGGAAACGTAGTCAGCTGTAACAACTGTCATCTGCTTGTTTCTGGTCAAGTTATTATAGAAGGTGGGGAAGCTAGGGTCATTATTCTCAATGTAGTCTTGACTTGACAACATCAGCAATGGTTAACTGATGTTATTGAACTTAAACATGGGAGTCTCTGTACACATGAAGTCACCAGTAGGCCGGACTCTAAAACACCTGAATGACAGCAAACCTGTGGGATTCAGTAAATACTAACACAAGTGTGTCCCAAGTAGCAAAACTGTGGGGCTATTCTGAAATATTCACTCCACTGTGGTAACTCTGCAAATATTAGCAGATCTCGCAATGTTCTCTGTAAATATTAATATGTGGGGGTTCTCTTAAATATCGTGCTTCTGTGGTAACTCTAAATATTAAGATACCTGTAAATACTAACATCTGTAAAACTCCCTTTGAATATTACCTAATGTGAGGCCCTCCAAATATTAAAGCATTTCCTTTCCTATTTTTCCCTGAATATCACTGCCTCGAAATAGCAAAACACACTTGTGAGGCTTTTTAAAAAATACTACATACAGTTCCTGCAAGGAATAGACTGTTGATGTCCACTTGTTTTGTCTCTACAGGTGCTTTGCTTATTCTGGGAGGGATAATGTTGAATCTTATTGCTACAAGCATGTTATTGAGGCCAATATATCTCCATGAAAACAAACACTTGGATTTGCCCCCCAATGTGAAAACACTCATCAGCCCACAGAACAGTCTGTTTCACAATGGAGCAACCAAGCAGGGCATCTTTGAGAACCATCCGGAAGGTTGCATCATCTCGGCCAACTCCACAGTGAGCCACTTGGCCATTGGTCACCTTGGTGACTTGAAGCACTATGACAGTTGCATTGTGGGCGAGGAGAGTCTGAGCATCAACCCATTACGTAGGGAGATGGAGGCGAGTGTGGGCCATGAGAGCAAAGCCTTTCTGGATAAAGTGATGTTCACGAAATCTCACAGTGACAACGTTGAGTTCTCGGGCAAGGACAACGGATTGCAACGAAAGGAGAAACTCCTGGACTTCACGTTGTTGAAGGATCCTTTCTTTTGTATATACACTTTCTCAGTGATGTTCAGCCAGTTAGCATACTTCATTCCTTACTTCCACCTATCGGCAAGGGCTAAAACCCTGGACATCAATGCAATGGATGCATCCTTCATCATTTCTGTTGCAGGTAAGCTCAGGGTGAAAGACATTGTCTCATTCAATTTCTGATAACAAAAGACAAAGTAACTCAGCGGGATCCTTCTCCAGACTGAAGAAGGGACCTAAGCAGAAACGTCGCCTATCCACAATCTTCAGAGATGCTGCCTGACCGGCTGAGTTACTCCAGCACTTTGTGTCTTTGTTTGTAAAGCAGCATCTGCAGTTCCTTGTGCCTCCATTGACTTTCTGCTGCTGCTCAACGTACCCCTTCACACAATCATACAATGTCCTCTTCAATGCCCAAAACAGTCTGTAATCCCAGGTGTAAAACTTGAATGTGAATGCACTATTCTAACCTCGTTGTAACCTAACGAGAGTGGGGCTTGGTGTCAGCAAATTGTTCAACAGCATCGAGAGGTGGGCTGTTTGTAGACTGAGCCTCACCCTGAAAACCACACACTTCCACAGCACTGGGTTATTTCGGGCGATCACACATCTGAAATGTGCACATCATTTCAATGTTATTTCTATATGTCCCATCAGCATTTGATAATCGGTAATGCAGAACCTGCTTTTCCACGATTCGATCATCTTCAGGTGTGAGACCCTGTGGACTGTTTCCCAACTGAGACTGTGTTCTCGGTGTTGAATCATTTACATAGAAAATAGGTGCAGGAGTAGGCCATTCGGCCCTTTGAGCCTGCACCGCCATTCAATATGATCATGGCTGATCATCCAACTCAGTTATCTGTACCTGCCTTCTCTCAAAACCCCCTGATCCCTTTAGCCACAAGGGCCACATCTACCTCCCTCTTAAATATAGCCAATTAACTGGCCTCAACTACCTTCTGTGGCAGAGAGTTCCAGAGATTCACCACTCTGTGTGAAAAATGTTTTTCTCATCTCGGTCCTAAAGGATTTCCCCTTTATCCTTAAGCTGTGACCCCTTGTCCTGGACTTCCCCAACATCGGGAACAATCTTCTTGCATCTAGCCTGTCCAACCCCTTAAGAATTTTGTACATTTCTATAAGATTTCCCCTCAATCTTCTAAATTCTAGCAAGTACAAGCCGAGTCTATCCAGTCTTTCTTCATATGAAAGTCCTGACATCCCAGGAATCAGTCAGGAAATGCAGCTCCTGACTGAACAGACTGCAGTCCCAGTAGGGTCTGTGTCCCTAGGAGTAGCCCCTCCACCTTCAACGACGAACCAGGGGACATAGAACGTTTTGGTCAGACACGTTATAAGTTTCTGGGCGGCACGGTGGCACAATGGTAGAGTTGCTGCCTCACAGCGTCAGAGACCTGGCTTTGTACCTGACTATGGGTGCTGTCTGTATGGAGTTTGTACATTCTCCCTGTAACCGCATGGGCTTTCTCCGGGTGCTCTGGTTTCCTCCCACACTCCAACGATGTGTGGGTTTGTAGTTTATTTGGGTTTTGTAATTTATCCCTAGTGCATAGGTTAGAACTAATAGACAATAGGTGCAGGAATAGGCCATTCGGCCCTTCGAGCCAGCACCGCCATTCAATGTGATCATGGCTGATCATCCCCAATCAGTACCCCATTCCTGCCTTCTCCCCATATCCCCTGACTCTGCTGTTTTTAAGAGCCCTATCTAGTTCTCTCTTGAAAGTATCCAGAGAACCTGCCTCCACCGCCCTCTGATGTGTACTAGTGATTGTGGTCAGCATGGACCCAGTGGGCCGAAGGGCCTGTTTCCACTTTGTATCTCTAAACTAAACTAAAACCTAAGCCATTCCCACCGGGAATGTGACACTCTCTGTCCTTCATTCTGCTGTGAATGAAGCTCAAAAGCAACAGCAATTATCCAGTGTCCCTACGAGTGAGAAGCATTATTCCCTATTGCTATATTTAAGAGGGAGTTAGATGTGGCCCTTGTGGCTAAGGGGATCAGAGGGTATGGAGAGAAGGCAGGTACGGGATACTGAGTTGGATGATCAGCCATGATCATATTGAATGGCGGTGCAGGCTCGAAGGGTCGAATGGCCTACTCCTGCACCTAATTTCTATGTTTCTATGTTTCCCATTATTCCCATTCTTCCCATTCTGCTCACATGCAATCAAAGGCAGTCAGCCCGTGAGGACTGGAAATGGGAGAGAATTCCCTGGATCTTCAGGCTTTGATCCAGCTAACAGCCAGACCACTTTAATAAGGCAATCGTGGAAGTGATAAAGTCAGACACAGACTGCTGGACTAACTCGGGCAACATCTCTGCAGAACATGGATAGGTGACGTTTTGGGTCGGGATCCTCCTTTAGACAGAAAGGTCACCTATCCATGTTCTGCAGAGATGCTGCCTGAGTTACTCCAGCAGTCTGTGTCTGATTTTATTACTGCTATGACTGTTTTATTCAAGTGTTATGTGTTGCCCGGAACAATAACCTCAATGGAGTAAGTAACTTAACAGTAATTTATGAATTAACTTTGAACACATCAACGTAACTCACATAAAATGACTGCAGATTTTCAGACAGTGTCCACACGTCCCATATCAGCGTGCTCGGGTTAGACGGTGTTTCCAATCAACTGCTCACGTGACCAGCAGGGACGCCAGCATGCAGGCACAGAAGTAACTGTTCGGGATGGTACAGTCTAGATGTTTGGTGGATCAAAGCTTAATCCCAGGAATCCTTGATCCCAGATACGCTGCCTGACCCGCTGAGTTACTGCAGCACTTTGTGTCTTCTTTTATGAACCAGCATCTGCAGTTCCTTGTAACCACATGAGAAATGTCAGTTCCAGTCGGCCGTGGGTATCAGAGGCTGTGTACAATGTTGTCGCCCAAATGCCATCAACCTTGTTTAAAAGGAATGCCCGTGGTGCTCTGCCCTGTCTAATACCACATCATCGGGCATGCCGCCATTGCTGCATCCTGTTTGAAAATGCCATGGCAGCCTGGGGAATTGGTGCAGAGATGGGTGTAGTGAAAACTCATCTGGGGCATTAATGTCCTTGGAGAAGGAAATCTACCATCCCTTATAGGTTCCAACATTGCTGCCTCTGTGACGTGGTCCAGCAAGTCACTTGTTCAAGAGTGACTCCAGACAGAGGTGATACTGGCCCTCCCCGTGACCTCACTGCACCTTGAATGAGGAACAGGTTTGCATTGAGCTTCTGTTTTTCCACTGATTTAAGACCTGACTGTGAGGCTATCGCATCCTCAGGGTACAGAATATCAAGCATATGAATGTGCGAAGTATAAGAAATAAAGTGGATGAGCTTGAGGCTCAGTTAGAAATTGCCAAGTATGATGTTGTGAGAATTACAGAGACATGGCTGCAAGAGGGCCAGGACTGGGAACTGAATATTCAAGGGTATACCTCCTATCTAAAAGACAGGCAGGTGGGCAGAGGGTGTGGGGTAGCTCTGTTGGTGAGGAATGAAATTCTGTCCCTTGCAAGGAGTGACATTGAAACAGATGTTGAGTCAGTATGGATAGAACTAAGGAATTGTAAGGGTAAAAAGACCCTAATGGGACATCTACAGGCTCCCAAACAGTAGCCTGGATATAGGGTGCAAGTTGAATCAGGAGTTAAAATTGGCATGTCATAAAGATAATGCTACGGTTGTTATGGGAGAATTCAACATGCAGGTAGACTGGGAAAATCAGGTTGGTACTGGACCCCAAGAAAGGGACTTTGTAGAGTGCCTCCGTGATGGATTCTTAGAGCAGCTTGTATTGGAGCCAACCAGGGAGAAGGCAATTCTGGATTTAGTGTTGTGTAACAAACCGGATTTGATTAGGGAACTCGAGGTAAGGGAGTCATTATGAAATAGTGACCATAATATGGGACGTTTTAATCTACAATTTGAGAGGGAGAAGGGTAAATCGGAGGTGTCAATGTTACAGTTGAATAAAGGGGACTATGGAGCCATGAGGGAGGAGCTTGCCAAAGTTGACTGGAATGATACCCTAGCAGGGATGTCAGTGGAACAACAATGGCAGGTATTTCTGGGAATAATACAGAAGGTGAAGGATCAGTCCATTCCAAACAGGAAGAAAGATTCCAAGGGGAGTAAGGCGACCGTGGCTGACAAGGGAAGTCACGGACAGTATAAAAATAAAAGAGAAGAAGTACAACGTAGCAAAGATGAGTGGGATACAAGAGGATTGGGTGATGTTTAAAGAGCAACAGAAGATAACTAAAAAGACAATACGGGGAGAAAAGGAGGTACGAAGGTAAGCTAGCTAAGAATATAAAGCAGAAACTTATTTACGTATGTGAAGAGGAAAAAATTAGTTAAGACCAAAATTGTAACCTTGAAGACTGAAAAGGGTGAATTTATTATGGGGAACCTGGAAATGGCAGATGAGTTGAACAGGTACTTTGGATCCATCTTCACTAAGGAGGACACAAACAATCTTCCTGATATAGTAGTGGCCAGCGGATCTGTGGTGACAGAGGAACTGAAGGAAAACCACATTAGGCAGGAAATGGTGTTGGGTAGACTGATGGGACTGAAGGCTGATAAATCCCCTGGGCCGGCAATGACAAGTGGGATACCACAAGGCTCGGTGCTGGGACCGCAGCTATTTACAATGTATATTAATGATTTAGATGAAGGGATTACAAGTAACATTAGCAAATTTGCAGATGACACAAAGCTGGGTGGCAGTGTGAACTGTGAGGAGGATGCTATGAGAATGCAGGGTGACTTGGACAGGTTGGGTGAGTGGGCAGATGCAGTTTAATATGGATAAATGTGAGGTTATCCACTTTGATAGCAAAAACAGGAAGGAAGATTATTATCTAAATTAGTTAGGAATAGGGGAAGTACAACGGGATCTGGGGGTCTTTGTTCATCAGTCAATGAAAGTAAGCAGAAGGCAGTGAAGAAAGCGAATTGCATGTTGGCCTTCATTACAAAAGGAGTTGAGTGTAGGAGCAAAGAGGTCCTTCTGCAGTTGTGCAGTGCCCTAGTGAGACCACATCTGGAGTATTGTGTGCAGATTTGGTCTCCAAATTTGAGGAACGACATTCTTGCTATTGAGGGAATTCACCAGGTTAATTCCCGGGATGGCGGGATTGTCATATGCTGAGAGAATGGATTGGCTGGGCTTGTAAACTCTGGCATTTAGAAGGATGAGAGGGAATCTTATTGAAACATATAAGATTATTAAAGGTTTGGACAAGCTAGAGGCAAGAAACATGTTCCCGATGTTGGGGGAGTCCAGAACCATGGGCCACAGTTTAAGAATAAGGAGTAAGCCATTTTGAACGGAGATAAGGAAACACTTTTTCTCACAGACAGTTGTGAGTCTGTGGAATTCTCTGCCTCAGAGAGCGGTGGAGGCTGGTTCTCTGGATACTTTCAAGAGAGATCTAGATAGGGCTCTTAAACATAGCGGAGTCAGGGGATATGGGGAGAAGGCAGGAACGGGGTACTGATTGGGGATTATCAGCCATGATCACGGTGGTGGCGGTGCTGGCTCGAAGGGCCTAATGGCCTTCTCCTGCACCTATTGTCTATTGTATAACATAATGACGAGCACTGTTGCAGCCTGCTGCATCGGAGATGCATTGTTCCAATCAGTTGTGCACAGTTCAAATTATTTTCAATTTGTCCCTGTCCCAATGGATAGAACAATCTGTGGAAGCAGATACAATATTCACAGGTAGGTCGTGAAAAATCCCATTGCTCTCTGGAACAGTGATTAGAGTTGAGTGATATAACCTAGAAACAGGCGCTTTGGGAGTCCATTCTGACCATCGATCAACTTTCACACATTGATAGTTCTATGTTATACCACTATCTCATCCACTCCACACACAGCTGGTACAGCTGATGTCTCACAGCATCAGAGACATTAGTTCGATTCTGATCTCAGGTGCTGTCTGTGTGGAGTTTGCACATTCTCCCTGTGACCGTGTGGGTTTCCTCTAAGTGCTCCCTTTTCCCGCCACATCCCAAAGACATAGATGGTTAATTGGCCCTGTGTAAATTGCCCGTAGTGTGTAGGGAGTGGGTGAGAAAGTGGGAAAATATAGAACTGGTTCTTCGACTTCCTGGAATAGACCATAATGTGAGGATGTGACAAATCATCCTCTACGATAATCCTCCGCACTGATGCCCTACAAGGATGTAGTCTCAATCCGCTTCTTTGCTCCTTATACCCCCATGACTGTGCAGTCAAATGCAAATCTACGCCAGTTTCCAAATTCACAGACGACACCGCCACAGTAGGTCGGATATCAAATATTGATGAGACAAAGTACAGGAAGGAGATGGAGAATCTCGTGTCCTGGTGCCAAGCCAACAACCTTACCCTCAATGTCAGCAAGACAAAGGTGATCAACTTCAGTAAGCAGAGCGGTACACATACCCCGGTATACATTGACAAAGATGAAAGCTTCAGGTTCTTAGGAGCAAATACCATCAGCAACATGTCCTTGATCAACCATATCGAAGCTATAGCTGAGAAAGCACACCAACGCCTCTACTTCCTTAGAAAGGAGGAGATGGGAAGATGTGGCGAGTGGTGGGGTCACGTTGGAGGTGGTGAAAATGACGGACAGTGTGCATGGCTTGATTGTAAACATGTTTGGGCTTTCCACTGACTGGATAGCATGCAACAAAATAGCTTTTCACTGGACCTCAGTAAGGTAATACAATGATAAATTGAAATAAACTGGTGGTCGGCATGGACTCTGTGGGCCGAAGGGCCTGTTTCCATGCTCTAAACTAAACCAAAAGTTCCACAGCTAGATTTTGAAGTGCACACAAAGGGTTAATTGGATGTTTTCCCGGGCAAGTTGATGCTCTTGGTCCAAGGAGCATTATACTGATGCCCACTAGCTGAGGATGTGGGCTGCATGGAGAGACGTCACTCTGTGTGAGAGTCACGTCACATGGCAGCACCACACCGGCTGGCTTCTCCACAGACCCCGCCCGGCTTGGCAACTGAGTGGCTGCAGAGGCGAGAGCTAGGCAGATCACTCCGCCTTATGCTTAACCTAAAGTACCAGTCCAGGAACTAGTCCCGTCTCGCCTCCACAATGGCCCTTATGTTCTCTTGTGTGTTTGTGCCTAAACCTCTCGTTGTGTGCAATCTCTCCCTGCTAATGCTGCTTGTCTAAAACCCCTTCTTCATAAAAGACGCCTTTCATTTCTCTGGCCTTCACGCTGCCTGCTCTTCCTCTCGTTGCCCAGCAACAACAAACTTTCCCCAGCTGATCTCGGCTTTTTTTTTCTCCTCGTCTCTTGGTCAATCCAGAATTTATTTGGATCCATTTCAACATGGGAGACTCTCTGATTATTCAGCTTGGCTCATCAAATGTAAAACATTTTCATTTTTTTAAAACAACTGTAGTCTGTGAATCATTGCTGTTTAGGACAGAGATTGCTAGACAGAGCACGGCAACTGTAACTTGGGCCAAACTTTGGATCTGGGATTAACCTGGTAGGTTCTGTCGATCTCCAACTCATTTAGACCACACTAGGGCATGTTGGTAACCTGCAGGTCTCAGTGTCACTAACCCAAGTCAAGATTAAGATAACCCAGGTCATAGTGAGACCAATCCACGCCATAGTCTAACACAGACCAACCCAGGTCAAGGTTAAAGCAACCCAGACCATTGAGTGTCTATCCCCGGGCAGGGGACTAACACGGACTGTGGTGTACATATGTCGGGTCATAGTGGGACTAACCCAGGCCCAAGTGTATCTGGGTCCCAGACCATAGTGAGACCATCCTAGATCTTACATAGAAACATAGAAAGTAGGTGCAGGAGTAGGCCATTCAGCCCTTCGAGCCTGCACCGCCATTCAATATGATCATGGCTGATCATCCAACTCAGTATCCTGTACCTGCCTTCTCTCCATACCCCCTGATCCCTTTAGCCACAAAGGCCACATCTAACTCCCTCTTAAATATAGCCAATGAACTGGCCTCAACTACCTTCTGTGACAGAGAGTTCCAGAGATTCACCACTCTCTGTGTGAAAAATGTTTTTCTCATCTCGGTCCTAAAGGATTTGCCCTTTATCCTTAAACTGTGACTCCCTTGTCCTGGACTTCCCCAACATCGGGAACAATCTTCCTGCATCTATCCTGTCCAACCCCTTAAGAATTTTGTAAGTTTCTTTAAGATCCCCCCGCAATCTTCAAAATTCTAGCGAATACAAGCCGTTCTTCTTGTTTAAGAAAGAACGGCAGATGCTGGAAAATCGAAGGTGGACAAATATGCTGGAGAAACTCAGTGGGTGAATTTCTGAGTGAAAAACCCGCTGAGTTTCTCCAGCATTTTTGTCTACCATCCTGGACCTTAGTGTGTGTAGCCCAGACCATGTTGAGACCAACCTGGGCCAGTCTGCAAATGAGCATAAACTCAAGCAGATACTGAAAATCCACAATTAAAAAAAAACAAAAAACTATTGGGAATACTCATGGATTAAGGTGAGAGGGGAAAGATATGATGAGAATCTGTGGGGCAATGGTTTCACTTAGTGGGTGTATGGAACCAGCTGCCAGAGGAGGTAGTTGAGGCAGATACAATAACAATATTTAATAGACACTTGCACAAGAAAGACATGGATAGGAAAGGTTTAGAGGGATATGGGCCAAACGCAAGCAAATTAGACCCGCTTAGATGGGGCATCTTGGTCGGCATGGATGCATTGGGCCGAACGGGCTGTTTCCATGCTGTCTGACTATGACACTAATACTTAGCTGGTCAAACAGGATAGGGAAGTAGAGTCAACATTTTTCTCTTTCTATGACAGCCACATTTCTGCCGTTAGCAGCAAACACCAGACAACGACGCCTGATCTAATTTGACTAATTTGTTCTCAATCTATCATCTCTCCACGCTCCACGCATCCCTCTCTCATCTTGTCCACTGCTGAAAACTAATCCCGGTTCTTTAGTTTCTATTCCCAGCAGAAGATTTGAAACCTGAATATCAACAACTTAAATGTTCATCTGTTCTGGCACTTTCTATAACGAGACAGACCCAGGACACCACGTTTGGTTTTCCACTCAGGTGATCATGTCAGAATTGCAGCCTCGCTCATAGCAGCCTGACAGAGAGAGTCACAGAGCTGTGCATCACAGAGAGGCCCTTCAGCCCACTCAATCCATACTGAGCTGGTCCCATTGCCTGCATTTGGCCCATAGTCTTCTAAATCCGTCCCATACATAATCTCTGTCCAAAATTATTTTAAAAGTCACCATTGTATTCTCTCTATAACTTCCTCAGGCAGCTCATTCCAGATATGGACTACCTTCTGAGTGAAAATGTTGCACTTGAAGTCTCCACCCTCACCCCATGCCGATGCCCTCTAGTGTTAGAATCCTCTCCCTGGGAAAAAGACTGTGAGCATTCACTTTGTCCATGTCAGGGCTGCCAACTCTTACGCATTGAGCCTGAGACTCACGCATTTGACAAAATTCTCACGCTCTCGCGCTGATGACAGAAGTTCTCACGCTCAAAAAAATATGTTTTATATATATATATATATATAGATATAAAATAAAGTCACACTCCTCCACGAGCAATTGGCTTAAGCCCATCGTACACTATTTAAAATGGCAATGTAGACAAAAATGCTGGAGAAACTCAGCAGGGTGAGCCAGCATCTGTGTCTGAGTTTGACCCTTCTTCAGACGCAAGAATTGTCTACCGCTTTATAGATGCTGCCTCTCCCTCAGTCACATTCCCGTGCAGATGGTGTGATAGGTGAGACACGGCGGTGGTCCCAGCACCGACCCCCCCCCCCCGATGCCCAACCCCCGGGTCACTTTCCCTCACCTCCCCCGGACCCCAGCTGGACACAGAGCACCTGGGTTGGCCCATATTCCCGGGAGGGGGGGGGGGGGGAGAGAGAGGAAAATGCTCCCCGGACATTGCCAAGTCTCCTCCACTCCGGGTGTTGTCGACGCTTCACTGACACATACTCTCACACACAACCTAACACACACTCTTACACACACACACACACTGGCACACACAAGGTTTAAAGGGATATGGGCTAAATGCGGATAAATGGGACTAGTTTAGATGGGGCATCTTGATCTGCATGGACAAGTTGGGATGAAGGGCCTGTTTCCATGCTGTAAGACTATGACACACTGGAGAAAGGGTGCAATTGCTCTGGGGAGGATCCAGGGGCGATTTTTGAACATATTGGCAAAGCTGGAATTTTTTTTTCACTTTAAAGAAAGATTTGATAACTGGGATTGTATTCTCTGCAGCAACGAAGGTGAAGAAAATACTTAGTTGAGATGAATAATATGAGAATAGGACGTGTTTCGCTTAACAAAGTGTGTAGGAAGGAACTGCAGATGGTGGTTTAAACTGAAGATCGACACTAAAAGCTGGAATAACTCAGCAGGACAGGCAGCAGGTGATGTTTCAGGTCAAGACCGTCAGACTGAAGAGGTTGAAAACCAGCCATCAAACACAATGACTGGAGCTGTGTGTTATCCAACTAAGGGCAGAAATCAGAATCATGTGTCCTTCTTTATTGACGTGACACCATAATAAATATATTACAGAAAAAATAATGTAATGGGGTGGCAAGGTGGCACAGCGGTAGAGTTGCTGGCTTACAGCACCACAGACCCAGATTTGATCCTGACTACGGGTGCTGTCTGTACAGAATTTATACATTCTTCCTATGACCACATGGGTTTCTCTGGATATTCCGGTTTCTCCCACATCCGAAAGAAGTGCAGGTTTGTAGGTTAATTGGCTTCTGTAAATTGTCCCTGGCGTGTAGGATGGAACAGGTGTATGGTAGATTGCTGGTCGGTGGACTTGGTGGGCCGAAGGGCCTGTTTCCATATATATATATATGATATATATATCTTAATTTCATTGAACCATATACGGTTGAATATGTGGCATTATTTTCGTCTTGGTTCTATAGTCAGAGTAAGGTTGATTTATTTGTGCAGAACAGTGATGGAAGCCTGATTTCTCTTGCCTTGTTTCTATGTTTTTGTTTCTCTGTATATATGCATAACAGCATAAATTATAATCTGATTTCCATACATGAATATACTAATGACATTCATGTGCTGCACCTATTGATCAGAGCCTGGCTCTACTGTGGAATGTAATTAGGAATGTGATTTAGCCTTACCTATTGAAGCATAAATGTTGCATTCAAGTGGGAGTAAAAAGACTCACTACAGTATGCACTAGATTGCACAATTTCAAGCTGAAAAATGGAAAAGCTCCCTACCGACTGTCCCGCCATCCCAGGGATCAATCTCGTGAACCTACGCTGCACTGCCTCAATCACAAGATTGTCCTTCCTCAAATTAGGAGACCAAAAATGTACACAATACTCCAGATGTGGTCTCACCAGAGCCCTATACAACTGCAGAAGAACCTCTTTACTCCTATACTGAAATCTTCTTGTTATGAAGGCCAACAGTCCATTTTACTTCGGAGTCACGTGAGTTACTACGTGAAGACCCCGCCAGCACGCATGTGCGACATATCGTCTCACGCATTGCACAGCGACGAGCGGGGTGAAGAGTTCTTCCGCGGCAAAGTTTAAATACGGGACCTGCAGGTAAGTTATCTAATCTGAGGTCGTGTATTTTTCCCTTGTGTTTTTCTGTTGCAGTAAAAACGATGGACAAGGGCAAGAAG
The DNA here is from genome assembly GCF_028641065.1 of Leucoraja erinaceus. Taxonomy (NCBI): domain Eukaryota; kingdom Metazoa; phylum Chordata; class Chondrichthyes; order Rajiformes; family Rajidae; genus Leucoraja; species Leucoraja erinaceus. The sequence continues at coordinate 1,255,625 of NC_073400.1, read as the reverse complement.
TCGAAGAGGGTCGTGTCTCGACTGGCTGCGTGGGACCGCGAAAGTTCCGGCCGTCAACGGCGACCAGCGACACCTGGACCGCAGTTAATATGGTCCGTAGTCACCGATGTAAATCCTGCTCAGCTGGGACCAGCGGCGCAAGCTGCACAGCCCGAACCAGCGCAGTGGACTGGTGGAAAAGCAAAGCAGAAGTCAGTCCGGCCGGTTGACTCTGATGAGTCGGGCCAGGAGGACTCGCTGCCGGGGAGCAGCGGTGGTGACCGCATTTCCCGCATGGAGCGGTTGATGGAGCAAATGCTCCAATGTGACATGCTCCGCGAGATGGAGTATGGTCACCATCGCATACCCATGACAGCACCTTACCCAGGGCTGTTTAATGCATCTCCCTCAACAGAGGGGAGCATGGCGGGCCAGGGCTGGGCTGGCCCCGAAGAAGGGGACATGGCTGAAGAATCCGGCAGTGTGCTGGGGGTGCATGATCCACAGGAGCTGTTGGGAGTGGTCACCAAATTTGCGGTGCCACCACAATCAGGACAGCCGTTACAGACTAAACTGGCGGCCAGCATCGACTGCCTGTCTTTCCATCCACTACCATCAACGAGACAACAGCAAAATACATGCCTCCTGAGAACTGTGTCTCCTTAAATGTCCCTGCAGTAAATAGTGCAATCTGTGGGTACATTGGAGTTCGCATAAGAACCCAAGAGGTTAAAATGCAGAAGATATTGAAGCTTCTGACATCGGGCATAACGGCGTGCGCTCGTTCCGTGGAATGGAGATGACGGACACTCAACAGGATATACTGGCGCTGTTCTGCAATACACAATATGAGATGAATTGCCTAAGGAAGAGTGTGATTAGACCTGCACTAAACCCCAAATTTGCAGCGTTGTGTAAGACAGCTACTACACAACCACAAATACTGCTATTTGGAGGGAATTTATCAAAACAGTCAAAGAACACAATTAGGAGGCTATAGCCGTCAGACTCATGAGGGCGACATCATCAACGAGCAAGGCCACTTACCCCATACGGCAGCACCCCTATGCATCCACCAGCAGGCAACGACACCAGGATGCTGGTGAAAGCATGAGGGCCGCGCAACAAACACGGAGGTCTTTTTTAGGCCATGGCCCAGAGCGACCCTCATGGAAGATGCGCCAACCCCGCACTCCGGCGCCTCCTCCGCAGAAGAGGCAGAAACTGAAGAAGTGAATGTGCCATCGGTAACCATGGAAGTAGGTGGGTCTGGTTCCTTCCAGAACATAAAAGGTGTAGGTTCTGTACCAACAGGGGGACGGTTACACCTGTTTTGGGAGGCATGGAGGTCTATTACTACTGACCATTATATACTACGAAGTATTCAGGGATATGAAATTGAGTTTATCCAAAAAGTCATGCCCCCAGTTCAACATGTGGCTAGCCGATAGTTTGTGCTCTCGCAACTGGAAAAATTGGAAGGACATGCAGATCTGGGGAGATTATATGCCAAAGGAGTAATAGAGAGATCAGAACATGACTCTCTAGAATTTGTATCCAACATATTCAAAAAAAACAAAAAAGATGGTGGATATCGCATCATCATTGACTTGACAAAACTGAATACTTTTGTAAACTATATTCATTTCAAAATGGAAACATTTGTTACTGCCAAGCAATTCGTTTCCGAAGGATACTTCATGGCATGCATCGATCTAAAAGATGCATACTATTCGGTACCCATACAAAAGGATCATCGTCGATACCTAAAATTTAACTGGATGGGGCAGCTATGGCGGTATAAAGCCTTGCCTAATGAGTTAACATCAGCCCCAAGACTATTTACCAAGATATTAAAACCTGCCTTGGCACTACTCAGGAAACAAAAACATATTGTCATGGCGTATCTTGATGATATATTAATTGTGGGGAAACCTTGGAACTAGCTAAGTCAGCAGTCTTAGCTACCAAACTTTTGTTTGAAAAACTGGGGTTCATCATCCATTCAGATAAATCTAAGTTGACGCCATCCACAACTATGGACTATCTGGGTTTCACAATTGACTCTATCCACATGTCTGTAACATTGCCAAAGAATAAAGCAGCAGACTTAATGGAAGCCTGTAACAAGACGGACAGGACTATGAACATGATCACAGCGGCCTACAAATCAGAATCAACAAAGAAGCAATACTTCTCGTGTATAAGGAAATGGGAGTTGTATTACACAAGGACTGGAATAGCGTAGAACACATCTACAGTTACCAATGTCCTAGAATTCCTGTCCAGCCTTCATTTCGATGAAGGACTGAGCTACAGCACTATCAATTGCGCTAGGAATGCACTGTCAGCATACTTGTGGCAGGGACCAGGACAGCATTCCATGGGATCTCACCCTCCAGTTGCTAAACTCATGAGGGGTATATACAATATACCATATCGTGGCTACAGCAGGGTGGTCTAGAGAGAAGACCTTCCAACTCTTTTATAACAAACTGATTACCAAACCTGTGGTGTTTGCAAAAACAATTTTAAATCCTGTAATATGATTCATCCCAAGGGATCATTATTATTTTGTTAAAATAAATTGTTATTGTTTGAATTTTCATTTATGTCTGAATACGTTAACATACTTCCTCCGTTGGACGACTACGGCAGTGAGTGAAGCATGGACTCGTTCCACGGCATGAAATCACAGATCTTTGAAATCTTCACGTAGCAACTCGCGTGACTCCGAAGTAAAATAGTAAGATTAAACAAGAACTTACCAGTTCGAAGTTTGATCTTTATTTTATGAGGAGTTTCGTCGAGGGATTACGTGCCCTCCATGCCCACCCTCTATCATAAAGGTCAACTGGTTTTCTAGTTCCTCTTATCTTACTATGTTTATTTCACTTATTGTTGTCTGTGATTTCACATCGCTGCTTTGAAGAATGACACGCATGCGTGCTGGCGGGGTCTTCACGTAATCCCTCGACGTAACTCCTTATCAAATAAAGATCAAACTTCAAACTGGTAAGTTCTCGTTTAATCTTACTATTAGCTTTCGTCACTGCCTGCTGTACCTGTAAGCCAACTTTCAGTGACCGGTGTACAAGGACGCCCAGGTCTCGCTGCACCTCCCCCTTACCTAACCTAACCCCATTGAGATAATAATCTGCTCCCTTGTTTTTGCCGCCAAAGTGGATAAACTCACATTTATCTATTATACTGCATCTGCCACGCATCTGCCCACTCACTCAACCTGTCCAGGTCACCCTGCAATCTCCTAACATCCTCTTCACAGTTCACACTGCCACCCAGCTTTGTGTCATCTGCAAACTTGCTAGTGTTGCTCCTAATTCCCTCTTCCAAATCATTAATATATATGGTAAACAGTTGCGGCCCCAACACTGAGCCTTGCGGCACTCCACTCGCCACTTCCTACCATTCTGAAAAGGACCTGTTCACTCCTACTCTTTACAGTTTGATCACATGTTTGATCACATGTATCTGCTGGTGTCTCCTGCCTGTTGTTCCCCTTCCCGCAGTTGTGGATAAAACAGGAGCAGCAGTCATTGCCCTGTCTCCACTGTCTCTCGGGAATTCTCTGCCCGCTCCTCAGGAAGGCCACCAGTTCTATATCCCAGCGCGAGAGAGAAGTGTTCTAACAAGCTTGAGCTTTTCATTTTGATTTTGCAACCTTCCCTGTGTTTTATCAACTGCACGAGAGGAAGAGTTATGTCAGCGTTGTCGCAAAGCCTCTCGGCTCAGTCACAGAAATCAACTTTTAAAATGCAGATTTACTTTTTCTCACCCAAGAAAGAAAGCCTGCCAACCTCAAGGAGGGCTTGGCATGAGACAAATCACTAGTTACAAAGTCTCCAAGTGCTGGACTAACTCAGCGAGTCAGGCAGCATTTCTGGAGAACATTGGATAGGTGACATTTCGGGTCGGGACCCTTCTTCAGACCTGAAATGTTACCTATCCACACTCTCCAGAGATGCTGCCAGACCTGCTGAGTTATTCCGGCACTTTGTGTCTTTTTGTTGTAAACGAGCATCTACAGTTCCCTATTTCCCGGCACTAAGCCTGTTGTATGAGAGGAATTTCTGTGCACAGAAAGATCCACAGGCAGATGAGTAACCTGTCAATCAGGTTTTGGTGGTGTTGTTTCAATCAGGACACTGAAGAAAGCTCCTCCTCTCATCTTCAGGATAGTGCCATGGGAAGTTGTCAGAACCACTGAAGGCTGACAGGGCCTTGCTCTAAAGCCTTGTCCAAAAGATGACAGCTTTGTTAGGGCATCAGTGCACGTATCATCCAGCGGGCAGTGCATCCCTCCACAGTGCAGTGGCCTCTCGCTATTCCAGTGGTCGGTCCAACCTGGATTCACTGCTGAACTCGTGAGGTGAGTCAGACAGCTCCCCTTGGGGCAACCCTCGTGTGTCTTAGTGGCTTCTCTGGAATATCACCACTTACAAGAAGCGGCCAGGAGCAGCCCGTTCCGTCTACGTCACAGGTTTGCATCCAGGGATCGGCTGCTCCCTCATGAGGAGAGGTTGAGCTGAGTGGGATGTTGTGTTAAAGTTGGGACGTTAACTTACAGTCGTACAAGACAATGATGAGTCTGCGCTTTCATTTTTACTTTAGGTAGTTGAGGGGTGATGTTATAGAGGTGTATAATATCATGAGGCAAAATTGTAGATAGAGTAAACGCACAGAGTCTTTAACCCAGGGTCGGCAAATCGAGAACCAGAGGATACAGGTTTAATGAGAGAGCTCATAAGATCATATCATAAGTGATAGCAGAAGTAGGCCATTTGGCCCATCAAGTCTACTCCACCATTCAATCATGGCTGATCTATCTCTCCCTCCTAATCCCATTCTCCTGCCTTCTCCCCATAACCTCTGGCCCCTGAAAGATTTAATAAGAATCTGAGGGGCAATTTTTTCACACAGTGGGTGGTAGATGTATGGAACGTGGTGCCAGAGGAAGGAGTTGAGGCAGGTACTATAATAAATGTGAAATACATTTGGACAGCTACATGGATAGGCAAGGTTTCGAGGGATTTGGGCCAAACACTTGCAAATGGGACTGATGAGAATGGGCCTCCTTGGTTAGCATGGACGAGTTGGGCTGAAGGGCCTGAATCTGTGCTGTATGATTCTATGTGGTCTGGAATGTATAAGCCTGAGAGGTAATCTCATTACAACATAACTCCTTACAAATCCTTCGTTCAACCTCTCACCCATTTTCCTCAATCGAATGTTTCTTCTCCAAGGGTCTGTTGCTTGAATCTCAGATCCTCGGGTACCAAGTCTTAGGAAGGATAATGGAGGGATAATGCCTCACACCAAGGGACAATAAACAGAAGAGACTGTGAACAAGGTGTTTATGTCCTGGAATTAGGAGGTCAATGGCGATCCAGTGGGCAATCCTCGCTCACATCTCACCCACTCATCCTGCATCCTGTATTTTTCCAGGGTTCGCATTCAGTCACTACTAGTGCATTGCTACTGAGAATTTGTTTCACAGCTGAGATTCTTTTTATTCTTAGCACATGTATTACTGTTCCGTACTCCAGCCAAAAGAACCCATTAACCTCTGGTCTGTTGCCAAATTCACAGGCACTGGCTTGCTCAAAGGCCTATTCCAACATTTGTAACCATAATCACGTACAAATCTGCCCTGCTTCACACTTACTTATTCTCCCCCTCGCTAATGTTCCCCACTACACTTCCTTTCTCCACCCATCTTGCTCGACCCCCAGCAGTTCTTGCCCACCCCCTCCACACACGTGCCCACAACACACTGCTGCACTCATCTGAAGCACTTTCCCTCCTGCTCCCACCTCCTCTTCTTCATCCCCACTGAATCTCCCCTGTTCCCCCCTCCCTTCCCCCTCACCTCCCCTATCCCCCTGACCTCCCCTCTCCCCACTTCCCCTCTCCCCACTCCCCCCCCCCCCACCTCCCCTCCTCCCCTCTCCCCACCTCCCCCCCTCTCCCCTCTCCCCAATCCCTTCCCCCCACCCCCCCCTCCCTTCCCCCCACCTCCCTTCCCCCCACCTCCTGTTGCCCCACCTCCCCTCCTCCCCTCCCCCCACTTCCCCTCTCCCCCCTCCCCCCCTCCCCCCACCTCCCCTCCTCCCCTCTCCCCACCTCCCCTCCTCCCCTCTCCCCACCTCCCTTCCCCCACCTCCCTTCCCCCTCATGTCCTCTCCCCTCCTCCCCACCTCCCCTCGATTGAACCTCCCCCCCTCCTCGCTCCCCCCCCCACCTCCCCCTCCCCCCACCTCCCCTCTCCCCACCTCCCTTCTCCCCTCCCCTCCCCACACCTCTCCTCCCTCCTCTTTGTCACTTTCATCCTTCCTTCATCCGCTCCCCTCCTTCCCCCATTTCTCCTCAGCCACCCTTTCTCACCACCTCTCCCCATTGTACCCCTTTCCTTTCCCCTAAGATGGCTGCAAGGTTTAACCCTTGCCCTCTTCCTCTTTAGACCCCTTCATTGCCGCCACTGGCTGTGATAGTTTGCTATGGTCAGGTTGGCAGTCACGTTTCCTCATTGTTACAATATCCACATAGAAACATCCTTATACTGGCTGTACTGGATGCAACTAATCTCTTCTGCCTGCATGTGCTCCATATCCCTCCATGCGCTGCATATCCAAGTGCCTATTTAAAAGCTTCTTAGACTCCACTGTCAAATCTGCCTCCACCATCACCCCTGGCAGGCTTCACGTTCCAGAATCCCACCACCATCTGTCGAATAACCTTTCCCCACACATATCCTGTAAACTTTTGCCCCCTCTCATCGTGAACCTATACCCTCACATCCTTGACATTTCCATCCTGAAAAAAAGGTTCTGACTATCTGCCTTATCTATGCCTCTCCTCATTTAAAATACTTCCAACAGACCTCCCCTTTGCCTCCAACGTTGCAGGAAAGACAATCCAAGTTTGTATAATCTCTCCTGATAAATGAAACTCTAATCTAGGCAGCATTCTGGTAAATCTCCTCTGCACTCTCTCCTAAGCCTCCACATCCTTCCTAATGAGGTGACCAGAACTGCACACAATTGTTCTTTAGACATTAGAGATACTATCTGGCCCTTTGGCCCACCTGACCAGCGATCACCCTGTACACTAACACTATCCTACACATTAGGGATAATTTCCAATTTTAATTTTGCAAATTGTCCTGCAAACCTGGGAGGAAACTAGAGCACCCGGAGAAAACTGGCATGGTCACGGAGAATGTGCAAACCCCGTACAGTCAACACCTTTAGTCAGGATTGAACCTGGGTCCCTGGCGCTGTGAGGCAGCGACTCTAACGTTGCGCCACTGTGCCACCACCAAATATCATTCCTCATTCCTCATTCCTCCCCACTCGATGTTCCTGCCCCTCCCCATGTCTAACCCGTACAACCTTCCCGTGCCAGGAGCTTGCTGGGCGGATGTAACAAATCAACGGTTCTCTCCAGGGTACAGACCAGGTACCACACTGTAGGGAACTTGTATCCCAGTGAGAATCTGTCACATCATCAGAGAAAACAAACTAAATGATGCCTTCAAACTTGCTAAATCCCTCTCTGCTGAAAGATGGAACTTAAAGCTGATTCTTGGACCATGTTACTTAGTTACTTTGTCCGTTGAATCCGTCGGCTGACTGATCACTAGGGGAACCATACAGTGCCCTGGGATGTGTGACTGCATTCACCGTGCTATGTAATGCAAGCTGCTGTGTCTGTGTGGTTGCAGGTATAACGGAGACTGTTGCCCAGCTGGCTTCAGGATGGATAGCTGACCAAAACTACGCCAACAAGTTCCACTATCACAAAGCCTACCTTCTCCTGTGTGGCCTGTCCAACCTGCTGGCTCCAATGGCGACCACCTATGCCCAGCTGATGGTCTATGTGGTATTCTTTGCCGTGTTCTGTGGCGGATACATGGCTCTGCTGCTCCCAGTCCTGGTAAATCAGCACCTTCTCCTCCTTACTGACTCTCCTTATTACTCCTCAATGGGCAGCATGGTGGCTGCCTTACAGCGCCACAGACCTTGGTAAATCTATAAATTATTGCTGGTGTGTAGGAACATGTTAGTGTGCGGGGATCGCTGGTTGGCGAGGACTTGATGGGCCAAAGGGCCTGTTTCCAAACTGTACGTCTATAGTCTTACTGCATGAGTGATAGGATTTTGGGCAATTTCTCATGTTGATGGATGGTGTGGTGGAGACACATCCTTGAGGCCAGCATCTTTATTATCACTTGACTTTACCAATTTCACTCAGAGGACTGGATATTCAAGAGATATAAAATCAGACATTTCCCTGTTTTGATTCCTCCCCAATCTCGACCTCACCCAATCTGAAGGATCCTGACACAAAATATCACCTATCCATGTTCTTCACAGATGCTGCCTGACCTGCTGAGTTACTCTAGCACTTTGTGTCATTTTGTGTAAGCCAGCATCAGTAGATCCTTTTTTCTAAATTCTTCTTGTGACAGTCATGCCTTGCATTTGGAATGTTTTCCACACCCTTGCAGAGTGCAATACCCCCTTTGAGTGTCCTGCAACAATGTAAGGAAGTATAGAGGACATCACATTAACACCAGGTGTGCAGGGCAGCAGCCCAGTGCTCCCTGGCATTGCCCTGGATTTTTGTAATTGGGTCTCTGGAAAGTGAAGACTACCACAGCCCGAGCTGACACTAGGATTAAATTAGGCTTGGATCAATTTGTCAACTTGTCTGTAAAGCTTCAGTGAATAAGGGCCCCATGAACGATATACTGAAGACATATCAACACACACTGTAAGGTAGAATAAAGAGCCAAAGGAATATTTCAAGGCATAAGAAGACCAAGGGATTGAAGAAGTGAAGATACCAAAGGAGGTAGTTGAGGCATTGTACTGTGATAACATTTAGAAGACACTGGACAGGCACATGGACTAGTGTAGATGGGGCATCTTTGTCAGCATAGACGAGTTGGGCCGAAGGGCCTGTTTCCGTGTTGTGTGACTCTGTGACTGGATGTCTGTCCAGGTTTATGGGTTTAATTATTGGTGACCTGTGTTGGGGAAGTTGAAGAAACAGAAACAATGTGTAGTTGTAATAACAAGGAATTGCAGATGCTAGTTTATACCAAAAATAGACACAGTGCTGGAGTAACTCAACGGGTTGGGCAGCATCTCTGAAGAACATGGATAGGTGATGTTTTGTGTCGGGACCCTTCTCCAGAGATGCTGCCTGACCCACTGAGTTACTCCAACACTTGTGTCCTTTTTTTTTTTAACACGAGGGAACTATGCAGTGAATACCTTGCTCTTGTACATTCCTACTACATATATATCTCACCATAAAAGCATAAGTTAATATGCTTGTCACCAACAGCATATACACAATTTTAACATTTCTTCAATTGAATGGGAGCGTCTAGGAAGAGAGGGCGCTGTTCCTAGACAAGCAGAAACGTAACCCTGGTAACCCCAACCCCCCCCCCCCCCTCCCCCCCAACAAACACAGCCAGACCCCAGTCTGCAAAGATTGCACCCTTCTACACCCCACTCCTCCCCAATCACCACTTCACCCCTACTTAAAGCAAGACTCCAGTCTGAAAAGACTGGACCCTTTTCCACCCACCCCTCTCCAATCACCACTTCACACCCAATTACCCACACCCTCCATGCTGCACAACATCACTTCTCCATCATCAACAATAAAACTAGAGGAGGTGGATAGGCTTTTCAGAAGACAGAAAAGTCGGAAATCTCCAGGACTGGCAATGTTTCCCCCTCTACTCTCAAGCTCTGTGCTGAACAACTGGCACGGTCTACACAGACATTTTCAACCAGTCCCTGCAAACCTGTACTGCCCCTGCCTGCTTCAAAGTCTCCACTATTGTCCCTGTACCCAAAAAGGCAAGGATTGCTTGTCTTAATGACTACAGGCCTGTCGCGCTGACCTCTGTAGTCATGAAGACCCTTGACAGGCTTGTGCTGGCCAAGCTGAAAAATATCAGGAACCCCCTGCTGGACCCTCTGCAGTTTGCATATTGGGCCAATAGATCTGTGGATGATGCAGTCAACCTGGGTCTGCACTTCATCCTCCAGCACTTAGACCACCAGGGGACCTATGCGAGGATTTTGTTTGTTGATTTTAGCTCTGCATTCAACACCATTGTGCCAGAGCTACTCCACTCCAAACTTTCTGAGTTGACTGTGCCTGAACCCCTCTGTCGGTGGATCACCAGCTTCCTGACGGATAGGAAGCAGCATGTGAGGTTGAAAAAGCACATCTTGGACCCGCAAACCCTCAGCATAGGAGCACTGCAAGGCTGCGTACTCTCTCCTCTCCTCTACTCTCTACACCAATGACTGCACCTCCACAGACACCTCTGTCAAGCTTCTCAAGTTTGCGGACGATACAACCCTGATTGGACTGATCCAGGATGGGGAGGAATCTGCCTACAGACAGGAAGTGTCACACCTAGCATCCGGGTGCCATCGCATCAACCCGGAGCTCAATGCTCTTAAGACAGTGGAATTGATTGTAGACTTTAGGAGAGCTCCCCCTCCCCTCACCCCACTCACCATCAATGACACCACAGTCACATCTGTAGTAGACAAAAATGCTGGAGAATCTCAGCGGGTGAGGCAGCATCTATGGAGCGAAGGAAATGGGCAACATCTCAGGTCAAAACCCTTCTTCACATCTATGGAGTATTTTAAGTTCCTTGGAACCATGATCTCCAAGGAACTTAAGTGGGGGGCTACCATCGATTCCTCAGTCAAAAAGGCACCACAGAGGATGTACTTCCTGCGGCAGCTGAGGAAGCACAATCTGCCACTGACAATAATGGTCCAATTCTACATGGCCATCGTGGAGTCTGTCCTCACCTTCTCCATCATGGTCTGCTTTGGCTCAGCCACCAAGCACGACACCTGGAGGCTGCAGCGAATCGTCCGATCAGCAGAGAAGGTTATTGGCTGCAACCTTCCCTCCATTGACGAACTGTACACTGCAAGGGCCAGGAAGCGAGTGGGTAAGATCATCCCTCTCACCCTGGCCACAAACTCTTTGAATCACTTCCCTCTGGAAGGCGACTCGGGACTGTCAAAGCTGCCACAGCCAGACATAAAAACAGTTAAAAACAGTAGCTCTACTCAATAACCAAAAATCTGTAGCCTCCTTTCGATCTGGTATTTTGTTTAATTCACATGTTTAATCAATAATGTTTTATTATTAATGTTTAATGTTTTATGTATTCTTAACTGTCACTGTATGTCATGTTGTCACTTGTGGTCGGAGCACCAAGGCAAATTCCATGGTCATTAAACTTAGTCATTCATTCATTCATCCATTCATTCATCTGCGAATTGATTGCCACAGATGGCGATTGAGGTTAAGTCATTGAATATTTTTAAAGCTGAGATCATTGGGTTCTTGATTAGTAAGGGTGTCAAAGGTTATTGGATAAATACAGGAGAACAGGGTTGAGAAGGAAAAATAGATCAGCCATGATCGAATGGCAAAGTGGACTTGATGGGCCAAATGGCCTAATTCAACCCATGTCAAATGGTCTTAGTTATATTAGTAACAGGAAGGTTTGGTTATCTTTGACTGAACATTGTACCAAGATAGAGTGTACTGCATCAAATACTGGGTCAGATTTTGATGTGATGATATTAATGCAGAATTGGATTCCAATGCACTAATGTTCATCTTTGCCTTCCTTGTGTTCACAGGTTGATCTGGTTGGAGTGACAAAAGTGAGAATCTCGCTGGGCTTTTCAATGTTTTTCGCTGGGATTGGTTGCCTGACAGGACCTCCAGCAGCAGGTAAAGACATGGCAATGGTTACTAGGTCTTCTCTACTTCAGCGTTCCTCAGCACACAATGTTCGGCAAATGCGCATTGTTCTCCCTTGTCTATGTTTCTTAAGTGCTAGATCTTCCTGTGTAACCAAGATCTGAAGGCCCACAATGTTATGCCGAGATCTTTGTTTCCTGGGATAAATGATCAGCAAATGCAGAATGTTCCCCTTTACTGCCTTTGTGATGGACAATAAATCACCAGGATTGCTGGTGATGTTTCAATGAATCTTCACTGGCAAGTTAGGTTAAAACAAAAGAACATTACATCTGAGATAGACACAAAATGCTGGAGTAACATAGCAGGTCAGGCAACATCTCTGGAGAAAAGGAATAGGTGACATTTCGAGTCAAGATCCTACTTTAGACTGACTTTTCTCCACAGATACTGCCTGTCCCGCTGAGTTACTCCAGCATTTTGCATCTATCTTCGGTGTAACCTAGCATCTGCAGTTCCCTCCTGCACACCAGGACATTAGATCGTTTGGGCATTATCGTAAATAGTGCCTGATTATATTCAAAATACCAATAAAGCATTTGCCATTATTCATTGGATCAGGTAGCATCTATGGAGGGAATGGGCAGATGATATTTCGGGTTGGGATCTTCTTTAGAGTAGTCTTCCACAGGTGCTGCCTGATCTGCTGAGTTCCTCCAGTACTTTGTGCTTTATTCAAGATTCCAGCAACTGCAGTTCACTGGTAGATGTGGAGAGCCACTTACTGCCTATGCCTGAACTGCAGAGAAAAATTCACCTTGCAGGTGACTGTGCACAATCAGCACGGGAACGAAATGATCAATAAATATGTGACGGTAGACAATACTGCTGGAGAAACTCAGCGGGTGAGGCAGCATATATGGAGCGAAGGAAATAGGTGATGTTTTGGGTCTCAACCCGAAACGTCGCCTATTTCCTTTGCTCCAAAGATGCTGCCTCACCCGCCGAGTTTCTCTAGCATTTTTGTCTACCTTTGATTTTCAAGCATCTGCAGTTTCTTTTGAAACAAAAATGTGAATATACTTGGCATTGAGGGAGGCAGAAGAGAAATATTGTAGATGACAGCAGCAATTGGGGTGGATAGATGAGACAGGGGAATACAGGGGTGTTTAGGTGGTTGAACAGGTTTTTTTGTTTAAAGTCGGACATTTGATTTTCTTGTCATTATGTTGTGTCACCTCATTCTTAAAGCCAATGTATTTAAAGCAGGAAACACTCCCTCAAGCATTGTGATCAGTGCTGGCTAAATGGCAAAGAATCCACAGGGTTTTGTTCATGTTCATGAGGCCAAGATTGCTCCCCCGTGCATGTGAGATGCCAATGTGTGCTAGCTCGCACCCTCCTGAGATTAGGTTCAACACTGTTGTACAAAGTGCAAGGTCAGACTTACTTTGCCATGACCATGGCTGCTCAGAACCACATTGCTGGGGTGTGGAGACAATGAATCGATAACAGACTGGGCAGTCAAAGATCTCAAATCGACATACAGTCCATAGTTTAGAGATATAGCGCGGAAAGGCTCTTCGGCCCACCGAGTCCACGCCGACCAGCGAGCACCCGTACACTAGCACTAACCTACACACTAGAACAATTTAGAATTGTTACTGAAGCCAATTAATCTCCAAACCTGCACTACTTTGGAACGTGGGAGGACACCAGAACACCCAGAGGAAACTCACGCAGTCACAGGGAAAATGTACAAACTCCGTACTCACAATAGTCAGGATTGAACCCAGGTCTCTGTAAGGCAAGACCTCTACTGCTGCACCTTTACCTTCTATAAGTCAGCCCTCCATCAGCATGTGATTTACCCAAAGGCAGTGTGTTAACTTTAAAAGTAATAATTACTGCTCACAGTGATGTGCCAAAACATGAGATAAAAAAACTTTATGATTAAGTTGTATATTTACATGTCATTATCAGAAGCATCCCACCACAACCCCTTCACCCATCACACTCTAATCTACAACTCACACTGTACAAGAAGGCAGCCAACTTAACCAATGACTTTGGAGCCTAGGTGGATGAGGGGCGGGCTTTTTGAGGTGGACAAGGCCATGGATAATGTAAATTCTCACAGTCCCAATCCCAGATGTTGAGGATTCTAAAACGAGAGGGTATAGGCTTAAGTTGTGGGAGGGGAGATGTAAACAAGACCTGAGGGGCACCTTTTACTACTCAATGGGTAGTCTGTATCTGGAACAAGCTACTAGAGGAAGCTACAGAACTGGTGACTTTCAAAAGACATTTGGGCAGTTATATGGATGGGAAGGGTTTAGAGATATATATGGGCCAAATGCAAGCAAATGGGACTAGCTCAGAATGGAAACCTAGTCGACACAGACAAGTTGGGCCGAATGACCTGTTTCAATGGTGCATAACTATGACACTCACACCCCGCAAATTCCCTCTTCTCCCCTCTACTAGCGAGCAGAAGATACTAAAGCTTAGACACGTACCACCAGATGGAACAGTTTCTTCCCAGCTGTCATCTTATTTTTAAACGTACCTCTCATATGCTCAGGATGTATAACCGATTCACCGATGTACCACATTGGTCCTTGTACTTCTTCTAACTGTGCTTTCTCTGTAGCTGTAATACTATGTTCTATCCTGTTTCTTTTATCTCTTTTGCACAGCCTGATTTAGACTTTACTTAGTCTTTAGAGATACAGCGTGAAAACAGGCCCTTCAGCCCACCAAGACCAGTAATCACCCCATATACTAGCACTATCCTACACACTAAGGACAATTTCACCTCAGAGTCAAGAGTGTTTTATTGTCATATGTCCCAGATAGAACAATGACATTCTTACTTGCTGCAGCACCACAGGATATGTAAACATAATAAATTAAATAACAAAAACTCAGGGGAAAAAAAGAACAATAACAGTGCAATAATAATGTGTGTATTGTAGTTCATAGGTTACGAGGTTGTAATGTTTAATAGCCTGATGGCTGTAGGGTAGCTGTTTACTTCCCGATGGCAGTGGTGAGATAAATGTGTGGCCAGGCCAAACGTGTACGCTTTTGGAGTGTGAGAGGAAACCAGAGCGCCCGGAGAAAACCCACGCATCACACGGAGAATGTACAAACTCCGTACAGACAGCATCCATAATCAGGATAGAACCCGGGTCTCTGGCCCTATAAGGCAGCAACTCTACCACTGTGCCACCGTGTTGCCCCATCATGATATACTTGTGCATGATATGATTTGCCTGGACAGCAAAGCTTTTCACTGTACCTCATACACGTGACATTAATAAACCAACACCAGTAGATCATGAAGGGGCTCTTTATGAAACAAATTAATTATGGATACAAAACCGTGTAACTATTACACTTCTCCACGTCTAAGCGTGGACTCAAAAACACGGTCATATAGTTGCAGAGGTTCAAACTGCAGAGACTCAAGTCTCCAAATCTGAGGAAGGACGTTATTGCCATAGAGGGAGTGCAGAGAAGGTTCACCAGACTGATTCCTGGGATGTCAGGACTGTCTTATGAAGAAAGACTGGATAGACTTGGTTTATACTCTCTAGAATTTAGGAGATTGAGAGGGGATCTTATAGAAACTTACAAAATTCTTAAGGGGTTGGACAGGCTAGATGTAGGAAGATTGCTCCCGATGTTGAGGAAGTCCAGGACAAGGGGTCACAGCTTAAGGATAAGGGGGAAATCCTTTAAAACCGAGATGAGAAGAACTTTTTTCACACAGAGAGTGGTGAATCTCTGGAACTCTCTGCCACAGAGGGTAGTCGAGGCCAGTTCATTGGCTATATTTAAGAGGGAGTTAGATGTGGCCCTTGTGGCTAAGGGGATCAGAGGGTATGGAGAGAAGGCAGGTACAGGATACTGAGTTGGATGATCAGCCATGATCATATTGAATGGCGGTGCAGGCTCGAAGGGCCGAATGGCCTACTCCTGCACCTAATTTCTATGTTTCTAAACTCATCAAATGTTGCAGAGCCAAAGGGACGATGACAGGGGATAACTGTTCTTACAAAATGATCAGACATAAATGGGAGAGAGATGTGAACAGTGCCAAATCCAAAAGCCAGGTACTCCTATGGGTCAGGCAGCATCTCTGAAGAAATGTCCCAAACCGAAACAATCTCTATCCATGTTCTCCAGAATGCTGTTACTCCAGCAACCTGCTGAGTTTCTCCTGCACTTTGTGTCATATCTTATGTTGTGCAGTGATCAGATAGTAAACGAGACCACTGCTTCGATTGGGAACTGATTCTTGCAGTAGAAAAATATTTAAAAACATCTTAAAAAATGGTTCTATTGCTGAGACTACCACAGTAAATTAAAGTTGATTGAGGGTCTAATGAAAGTGGTACGTAGGAATTGATTCTAACAGAATGTTTCCTCATTGGATTGTCACAAGCCAGGAGCATTGAAACGTGTGCTTATGGTGACTGAGCTGAAACATCACCTATCCATGTTCTCCAGGGATGCTGCCTGACCTGCCGAGTTACTCCAGCACGACAGTATTATTTGTTCATAACATCTGCCCTCTAGTGTTCGAGTCTGCATCAATCATTCAAATACTCACCAAACAAGTGTCACAGTGGCTGGGACCAGTCAATGTACTTTGACTTCCTTGTCCTGCATTCATTATCCTTTATGTAACCAGGCTGTTCCTCGTCCTGCAAGCATCATCCTTTATCTGACCAGACTTTTGTGTAACTACTCCCCATTGCTGATCTTTCTAAGCTCCCAGAACCATCTGCCTGAATAAAAATTCCCCTAAATTCTTGCTCACCTTGTGGCAACATTAAATTCAAGGTCCCTATGCAGACAAAATTGTTATTTCTGATCAAAACTCTTCACAGTTATCATGTTCTAGTCTATAAATTGGTTTGCAATAGCTTCCTAAATTGATGAATCGGCATTTAGTCTCTCCAGGGTTTCAATGCTTTTCCAGCATTTGTGTTCTGTTGGGTGGATGATGAAAGTAGCATTGAAAGATACATTTCACTCCTCCTTTCTGCTTATCTGAAACCTTTTCACCTCTTGCCTTTGTCGCTACATCTCACTTGCCAGACATTGTCCCACCCCCACCTCTCTTTTCCAGCTTTCTCCTTCTTACTTCAACAGTCCAAAGAAAGCTTCCCGACCTGAAACGTTGTCTGTCCGTTCCCTCCACAGATGCTGCCTGACCTGCTGGATTTTACTATTAAAAGAAATAATCCTGTTTTCAAGAAAAGTATTAAGATCTTCAGCAGCAGGAGGATCTTGACGATGTGGCCATGGTCTTGATGGAGGATATCACGGAGGATTTCAACGGACAGGGAGATAATAGTCCCTTCTCCATTGTCTAACTGTGTGCCTCTGTTAACTGTTCCAGGTTGGCTGTATGACTACACTCGGACGTACGACTGTTCCTTTTATCTGGCGGGCATCTGCTACATCCTGTCTGCTGTGCCTCTCTTCCTGGAGCCCACAGCACGCAGGTACAAGGCAAGGAAACTAGCCAAGACTCAGACAGTGAAGACGGACACTATCAGCAATATGGCCTGTATAGCAGAATGCCAAAACGGACAAGTCATTATTCCATCTGATGTGAGATCTGAGAAGTTGCAGCATATCAGCTCTGTATAAAGAAGACTGCCGTGCCCCACAAGGAACATAAAACTATTTAAAACACCACAGTGATATCTTGTCTGACGGAAATCCAAGTGCCCAGAGTTCTGAGCACATTGTGCAGGGACACTTGTTTTGCATCAAAATTAAAATGTGATTTTTTTTGATGCAATTCTTCAGATAATGAAATTGTGGTGAATTGTTTTGGTCATCACAAGGTATGAATATGCCTGATAAAACAAGAAAATCCTACAACCTTTTGCACAGCTTTGATGTGAGATAAAGGTGGTTCTGGGCAATCACTCACACAGTCAATGGGCTTTCACCCGACGCAGAGAGAGAGCTTCCTCAGAGCCACCAACACAAATCGTTTCTCATCTTTGTCTTCAAAGGACAGCAGCAGATGGAAAAAATAATTCTCATGTTAGACTAAAGTCACTTTTGTATTTTGGTTCTACCTGCAGGAACCAAAATGAGCCATTTTGCACAGAGACCCATCATGCCATCTCCCCCACCATAACTCTGCTTCCTTAATATATCTGAGAGTTGTAGCAGGTGAAACGAGCGTCCCGTCACACAGTTACACCCAATACACATGGTACCAGGGTATCAGGCCCTATCAAACTCAAGAGAAGATCACCAAACTGCCCATATCTCCTTCAGCACTCCTCCTTCCCATAAGAGCATAGAACAGTAGAGCACAGGAACAAACCCTTCGGCCCACAAGGACTGTGGCAAACACAATGCTAGACCAACTCCCATCTGCCTGCGCGTGATCCATATCCCTCCATATCCATTGCCCACCCAAAAGTCTCTCCAATGCCACTATCATATCTGCTAATACCACCATCCACCACTCTGTGTGTAAAAAATAAAAAAATAAATCATTCATGGGACTTAACGTGGGGCCCCGAGCAGATGGTGCGGGGGGGGGGTTCATGTTATGACCGTCTACTTTTGACATTATCTTCACTACTTCTCTCCACAGTTCCTTTTGTTGCTCAAGTTTCACCATCCAGGTAGTTCCCAGATTGGCTGGCTACAGGAATAGCAATGCTGGGGTAGGCTAGCGAACGCACAGTACCAAAGAGTTATCCTTAACTAACTATCCACTTACAAGTTCTATTTTCAATTCAGTCATTCTGTGGGTGGGACTGTAATTGGCATGTATTATTTAGTCTGCAGAAAATGTAGATCCTTTGGTGGCATGGTGGTAGAGTTGCTGCCTTACAGCGCCAAAGGCCCGGGTTAGACCCTGACTACAAGTGCTGTCTGTATGAAGTTTGTACATTCCCCCTGTGACCCCCAGTTGCTCCAGTTTCCTCCCACATTCAAAAGATACACACTTGTAGGTTAATTGGCTTTGGTAAAATTATAAATTGTCCCTAGTGTGTAGTGTACGGGGATTGCTGATCAGTGCAGACTCGGTGAGCCGAAGGGCCTGTTTCCATGCTGAATCCCTAAAGACTAGATCCACACACTGGGACAAAGATTTTGTGTTCATTTTATTGGGGAATGGGATTGTTACGCGGGTCAGAAAGATGTGGATGACAGGATTTTAAACCGCTTTTAAAATTTATGTAGGCCTAGAATTAGTAAATAACATTAGGTTGGATACAAGCAACTGCAGCTGCTGGTTTATAAAAAAAAAAAAAGACTCAAAGTGCTGGAGTAACTCAGCTGGCCAGGCAACATCTGTAGAAAACATGAAGAGGTGACATTTCTGGTCAAGACCTGTGAAGAAAGGTCCTGACGAGAAACATCACTAATCCATGCTCACTGGAGATGCTGCCTGACCCGCTGAGTTACTCCAGCCCTTTGTACCTTTTCTTTTACTTATTGAGATCATATTTTTTTAGACAGCCTGTGCATGGATCTGCTACATGCTTGCATGAGCTGAACATCTCAACTACTTTAGTGTGGATTTCTGGGGCAACTTGGGCTTTATCCACACGTTGGCAGTGTGGCCAAACATCTGTTACCAACACAATGATTTGCCATTTATTCTTTCGAGCTGCAGCATGCGAGGACTTCAAATCCTGAGCGCATCTTTGGTTGTGTAGTGATACAGAACAGAAACTGGGCCAACTCATCCAAGGTACCATCTTTAGGCTAGTATCATTTGCCCACATTTGGCCCATATTCCTCTAAACCTTACTTATTAATCTGTCTTTTAATTGTTGTTATTGCATCTGTGGGTGTGTGGAACGTGCTGCTAGCGGAGATCGTTGAGGCAGGTACGATAACAACATTTAAAAGACATTTGGATAGTTATATGGATCGGAAAGGTTTTGAGAGATATTGGCAAACAGACAGTGGGACTAGTGTTGGCATAGGCAAGTTGGGCCGAAGGGTCTGTATCCATGCTGTGTAACTCTGACTCTACCAGCTTCAACTACTTCTGGCAGCTCATTCCATATACCCACCACCCTGTGTGAAAAAATTGCACGTAAGGTTCCTATTGAATTTTTCCACCTCACCAGAAACCCGTATCCTCTGGTTCCTTCGTTCCGCTGTCTAGGAAAAGACTGTGTGCATTCATCCTATCAATTCCCATCATGATTTTATACAGCTTTATAAGATCACCCCTCAGCCTTTTGCCTCCTATGAATAAAGTCCTGCTTGCCCAAGCTTTCCATATAGCTCAGGCCCTTGAGTCATCACATCTTCATACATTTTCTCTGCACCCTTTCCAGCTTAACGATATCCTTCCAATAGCAGGATAACCAAAATTGAACATTATACACCAAATGTGGCCTCAACAATACCTTGTACAACTGTAACGTAATGTTATACTATACTCCATACCCTGGCTGGTGAAGGTCAACGTACCACAAGCCTTCTTGGCCATCCATTCTACCTACATAACACTTTCAGTGAAATATATCCCTGCATTGCAAGACCCTGCAATGCAAGCTCCACACTTCCAGGGCCCTACCATTTACAGCGAAAGTGCTGCCATGGTTTGACTTCTCTAATTACCAGATCTCATATGTAGTTATTTTCCACTGGGAATCATGCTAACTCCAGTATGAAACCCAATTCTACAAGCAGCATCATTCCAATAATATGTACAGAACAGGAGTCAGTCACAACATTACTCACTGTCAGGTCTATTTACACTTTCCATGTCAGTTGGGCAGACATTTGTTTTCCAAGAAAATCTTTATTAATAAGCAATCACCTTTTCTCTGTTGAATGGATTTGTACTTTATAAACTGTGGTTAAAAAAGATTATAGATTTTATTGTATATAAAACAAATAAAATAAATTTCTTCTTTTCTTGGGATGTCTCAGACCCAAGAACATGTTAAAATGCTGTGGCTTCAATTATTCTGTTGATGTTGGACATGCATCATTTGTCCAAATATCTAATACACTGCAGCTCTCTGCAAAGTCCTCTTTCTCACAGAGGTCGGAGCACTATCCACAAATGGTCTGATTATTCCTTAGCAGAATCTGTGCAGTTAATGTATTTCTGGGTAGACTGGAACACCATATTGAAGTTGTGGAGACACAAGGTGCAGCAAAAACATCACCCCGTCTTCAGTCCAATTTTCTTCCGACCACATTGTTCATTGTACAATTGTCACAAACCACAGGCTAACTTTAAAACATAGGATAGTACAGGAACAGATCCTTCAGCCCACAATGTCCATGCAGAATATGATGCCAGGTTAATCTCCTCTGCCCTAACGTAACCCATACCCCTCCATTCCCTGCATATCCATGTGTCATTCTCAAAGCCTTTTAAATGCCACTATTCTATCTGCTTCCACCACCCTGGGCAGCACAATACAGGCAACCACCACTGTGTAAAATAAAATCCAAGTACATCTCCTTTAAACTATGTCCTTCACAGCTTAAGGATATGCCCCCTTATGCCCCTGTCCCACTTAGGAAACCTGAACGGAAACCACTGGAGACTTTGGGTCCCACCCAAGGTTTCCGTGCGGTTCCGGGAGGTTTTTGTCAGCCTCCCTAATGGACGAAAGTGGTTTCCGCTTCTTCTATGTTCCAGCGATTATTTCAAAAAATTCAAAACCGGTCACGACTAAAAATAGGTTGCCGTTTTAAAAAGCGGTAATTTTTTAGTCGAAGCCGGTTGCGATGCTAGTTGAAGGTGGTTGTCGGAGGTTGCAGGTGGTTGTCGGAGGTTGCAGGTAGTGGAAGCAGGTAGGGAGACTGACAAAAACCTCCGGGAACCGCACGGAAACCTTGGGTGGGCGCAAAGTCTCCAGAGATTTCCGTTCAGGTTTCCTAAGTGGGACAGGGGCATTAGTCTTTGCCTATTCCACCCTGGAGGGAAACAGTTTTGGTCTATCCTATCTATGTCTCTCACAATTTTATATACTTCTTCTTGAGTCTAGTTTAGTTTAGCGATACAGTGTGGAAATAGGCCCTTTGGCCCACTGAGTCCGCACCGACCAGCGATCCCTGCATATTAACACTATCCTATACATATTAGGCACAATTTTTTTTACACTCATACCAAGCCAATTAACCTGCAAACCAGTATGTCTTTGGAGTGTGGGAGGAAACCAAGATCTCAGAGAAAACCCACGCGGTCACGGGGAAAACGTTCAAACACCGTACAAACGGCAGCTGTTGTTGGGATGGAACCCTGGTGTCCGGCGCTGCAAGGCAGCAACTCTGCCGCTGTGCGACTGTGCCGCCCTTCAAGAGTCCCGGTGGAAGTATATAGATTTATACAGTCCAGAGCTTGTCCAACCTCTCTTTGTAGCTGATATCCTTTTCACTGCAAAGGGCACATTACCTCGGTACACGTGACAATAAACTAAACTAAACTACCCTTCAATACAGGCAGCATTCCAGGTAGACCTGTTCTACACCCTCTGCAAACCTTCATATCCTTCCTGTTTGCAGAGAAGAAAATCCAGGGAATTAGGTAGAACAAACCTCCTTCTATTTGCCTCCATTTTCTGCTGTACTGTACCAATTTTAATCCGGCCCCAAATCAGACATGGATTTGTGTCCTCAAGAGATTGGGTAAAACCCATGTAGATACTCAGCTTCAGCACATGGGAATTCCAAGTGGGGGTTGGCTTTTTGATGAAAATGTCAAATCTGTTCCATTAGATGATCATTTCAGATTTATTGCCATTATTTTGAAGAATGGGTGATTCGTACACACTGTGTCCCGACCTAGAATGATCTCCCAATATCCTGCCACTTTCACAGTGCTCTTTGTGGGAAGGGGGACATAGAAACATAGAAAATTGGTGCAGTAGAAGGCCATTCGGCCCTTCGAGCCAGCACCGCCATTCACAACTCTCTGGGTGAAAAAGTTTTTTCTCATCTCAGTCTTAAATGGCCTCCCCTTTATTCTAAGACTGTGGCTCCTGGTTCTGGACTCGGCCAACATTAGGAACATTTTTCCTGCATCTAGCTTGTCCAGTCCTTTTAATAATTTTATATGTTTCTATAAGATATCCCCTCATCCTTTTAAACTCCAGCGAATACAAGCCTAGTCTTTTCAATCTTTCCTCATATGACAGTCCCGCCATCCCAGGGATCAATCTCGTGAACCTACGCTGCACTGCCTCAATCACAATATTGGCTGTCAAATTTCCTAGCAGTGACCACACTTCACTGATAGCCAACAACTTTGGTAGCTTCTGAGGCTGTGACAGACACATACTGTATATAAATAGAAGTCTTACCTACAATTTTACTGGAAAGTAATATTGAATGTGGTATAATAGCAGGCAGACTCTCAAGCCAGTGGGATCTTACCCAGTCTAGTCTAGACTCGTAGCCCAAATGTAATTGGCTCAGAGAGGTAATAAACGTTCACTTGCTTCCCATCTTCTAGCTGGATGGGTTAAACAAAAAACCACACCAAAATTTAATAACCAGATTCACAAATATGTCCCAAGCTCCCTTCCAGAGAGTTTTAGAGACTACTGGACCAAGGGGGACCCGTTGGGTCCTGTCCCCCTCGGGGGGGGGGGGGGGGGGGGGGAAGAGGCCAGCGGAGACACACACACGAACCACCCCGATATATTAATATTATTTGCTCCTTTGTCCCCATCCCCCGCCCTATCCTCATGCATAACCCCAAACTGCGGCTGGAGAGGGAGGGGGTAGACAGGGAGGGGGGGGGGGGGGGGGGGTAGTAGACCCCACCTCATCTCCCTCCTCCTCATTTCCTTCATCCTCCACCCCTCCCTCCCATTCCCTGCCGCAGCAGCTACCCAGGTTGTAGAGCAGCGCCAGGGCCTGGAACTCGGCCTGGTTCTCGTACTGAACCCGGCCCTGGCTGTGTACTTCAGCCGTCAGCTCGGCCACCACATGGTCTCCAGTCCAGGCCCCGACTTCACCTCCGGGCTGGTCCCTGACCCCGGCACGTCCTTGGTTACACCGGCAGCTTTTTTTTCGGCGCCGGTCACGGCCCCATCCCACGCCCCGAGCGCGGCCTTCACTCCAGCTCCAGGCTCTGGTCCGGCCCAGGTGCTGTGCTTGGCAGTCTCCGCACCAGGCAGCGGGCGGGCGCGCGGGCGTCGACCCAAGGACCTGACTTGCGAGTGGATTGATTTTGGGGGGGGGGGGGGGGTGTTCTGGGGGCAGGGAGGGTTTGGGAGTGGGGGGGTTGTGGGGGCAGGGGGGGGTGGTGGGGGGGAGTGAGCTTGGAGAAAAGACGGGGGGAAGAGCCATGGGGGAGATGGGGGCATAACGGGGGAGGAGCCGGCGAGGGGGGCCAGAGGGGTTGTGGCTGGAATTGGCAATGCGATGGGGACTCACAGCAGGCGCTGGTCATTCTCCTCCACCGGGATCTATGCTGGTCCAGGTCTCCAACATTGGGCTGGTGCTTGCTTGGGGCTGGGCTGGTGCTTGGGCTGCTGCTTGGGGCTGGGCTGAGCTGCTTGGGGCTGGGCTGCTTGGGATTCCTCCGATGTCCGGTTGGAAACCTGCACAGGCCACCCGCAGCTCCAGTAAAGACGCGATGGCGCAGGAAAAGGCGGTCCGTCCCGGGGAGTGACGGGGAAGAGACCAATCCACGCGACGCTGACTGGCAGGAGAAGAGATCGATCTGCGCACGCGCGTTTTTTAAGATTTTTAAACTTCGCTAACTTTGACGACATTGAACTGATCGGAACAAAACCTGGTGCAATCGCAGCGCAGGAGAACGGTGAGTGAACTGGCGAAAAATCATAGCGCTAACGCGAACCGTTTACCCGGAAATAAAAAGACCGCCAAACTGGAAGATAACAAGATGAGAGTTTTAGTTATGTACTAGACCAAGTGCAGACCCGTTGGGTCTGTTTCCCCAACGGCGTTTGCGGGGTGGGGGGGGCAGCGGCATCACACTCACACTAACCACCCCCCCAAACACACAGGTGGGGGTAGGGGGGGGGAGAGGGAGACGGGGTGGGGAGAGGGGAGTATGAGAAGAGAGGAGGGAGGGGAGAGGAGGAGGAGGAGGAAACGGGAGAGATTTGTGAGGGAAAGGAGAGCGGGGTATATGGGGTGAGAGAGGGGGATGGGGAGGGAGGGAGAGTGGAGGGGAAGGGGGAGAGAGGTGGAAGAGTGGGGAGGGAGGAGGAGAGGGGTAGGGGGAGTGATGGAAGAGGGACAGAGTGGTAGGAGGAAGGGGGCGAGTGGGGTAGAGAGGGAAGGGGAGTGGGGGAGAGAGGGATGGATGGGAGAGGGAGAGGGGTGAGGAGAGGGAAACATAGAAACAGAAATTAAGTGCAGGAGTAGGCCATTCGGCCCTTTGAGGCTGCACAACCATTCAATATGATCATGGCTGATCATCCAACTCAGTATCCTGTACCTGCATTCTCTCCATACCCCCTGATCCCTTTAGCCACAAGGGCCACATCTAACTCCCTCTTAAATATAGCCAATGAACTGGCCTCAACTACCTTCTGTGCCAGTGAATTCCAGAGATTCACCACTCTCTGTGTGAAAAATGTTTTTCTCATCTCGGTCATAAAAGATTTCCCCCTTATCCTTAAACAGTGACCCCTTGTTCTGGACTTCCCCAACATCTGGAACAATCTTCCTGCATCTAGCCTGTCCAACCCCTTAAGAATGTTGTAAGTTTCTATAAGATACCCCCTCAATCTTCTAAAATCTAGCGAGTACAAGCCAAGTCTATCCAGTCTTTATTCAAATGAAAGTCCTGACATCCCAGGAATCAGTCTGGTGAACCTTCTCTGTACTCCCTCCATGGCAAGAATGTCTTTGAGCATTGGGCATTGTGACATCACACGATACACGATGGAACGTTCACCAGGGGCTGGGGCTGCTTCTATGGGTGAGAAGCCAGTTTTTTTTTTAAATTTGGCGGGGGGGGGGGGGGGGGGGGGGGGGGGAAGGATTTTATTAAAAATGTGTACATAAACACGACAAAATTTAATCAGGAGTGGATACTTAGAATGAAAAGTGAAATCTCTACCGAAATGGAAAAAATCTCGGCGATTCTGCGTCAGGTGTTGTCGTAGCAACGAATCAAAGGCCGGCAGCCACAAGTCAGGCAGAAAGCCGGCAGCAGGCAGCCGGTCGGACACAGAGTTTTAAATATAAATAGAAGATAGATAGATAGATAGATATCATAATACAGCCTATAAATAGCCGCCACTACAGAACATAACCATATAACCATATAACAATTACAGCACGGAAACAGGCCATCTCGGCCCTACAAGTCCGTGCCGAACAACTTTTTTTCCCCCTTAGTCCCACCTGCCTGCACTCATACCATAACCCTCCATTCCCTTCTCATCCATATGCCTATCCAATTTATTTTTAAATGATACCAATGAACCTGCCTCCACCACTTCCACTGGAAGCTCATTCCACACCGCTACCACTCTCTGAGTAAAGAAGTTCCCCCTCATATTACCCCTAAACTTCTGTCCCTTAATTCTGAAGTCATGTCCTCTTGTTTGAATCTTCCCTATTCTCAAAGGGAAAAGTTTGTCCACATAAGGTAAACATAAGGTAAAATTATTTTTCCTTTAGAATTTTGTGTGACTGAACAAGGGCAAGACATATTTGATAAGTTACATGCGGCAGTGGTAAAATTGCTGCCTTACAGCACCAGAGACCTGGGTTCAATCCTGACCTCGGCTGCTGTCTGTACGGAGTTTGCACGTTTTCCCTGTGACCGCCTGTGTTTTCAATCAATCAATCAGTTTTATTCGTCACATTGCACATAAAGTGCAAGTGAAATGAATTCTCAGCATGCTCTGATTTCCTCTCACCTTCCAATGTTCCTGATGTTGGGGGGAGTCATTTAGAACAGAGACAAGGAAACACTTTTTCCACACAGAGTTGTGAGTCTGTGGAATTCTCTGCCTCAGAGAAATTCTCTGCCTCAGAGAGCTAGATAAAGATAGCAGAGTCAGGGGATATGGGGAGATAGCAGGAATGGGGTACTGATTGGGGATGATCCGCCATGATCACATTGAATGGCGGTGCTGGCTCAAAGGGCCGAATGGCCTACTCCTGCACCTATTGTCTATTGTTGTGTAGGTTTGTAGATTAATTGGTCTCTTTAAATTGCCCAGAGTGTGCAGAAGGCAAAAATGGAATAACATGGAACTAGTGTGAACGGGTGATCGGCGCGGACTCGGAGGGCCAAAGGGCATGTTTCCACACTGTAAGTCTAAACTGAATGGTTGAATCAAATGCATTGCTGTTTGTGTGTGGAAATCTTTGGGCCACAGGATGGAAACGCATTATACACAGCCTATGTACAGCTATTCTCCATCGGGGAGTTGGGACAGTGCCTGGTGTTACCATGTTGGGAAGATGAGCTGTTGCACAGTTAGTAACCTGACAGTTGTTAGCCAGAACATTAATGAGTATTTTGAACAATAGATGTTTATTCCCTCGAGGTATTCATTTATATTTAAATACATCAGGGAATCAATAATAAATTGTATTTAAACGGCTGCTACAATGTCCAAGGAAATGCACCAGGATGGCACCTCTCTCTACCAGCGCAGTGTTGCAGTCAAGCTGAATGTGCAGAGAACCGAACAAGCTCTTCATAGTCACAAAACTACTTTAAATTCTGGTCGAATAGAGTCGAGACCAGAAACATCGTAAAGTTTAATAACATAAACCTCAAAGGGTTGAATAGATCTTCTTTTATAAATAAAATCTCTTCTCAGAAATATTTGCAAATAATCAGGAAATGGTTTTACAATGCTGTCAAAAAAATGGACATGAGCCAAACTTGAAATTCTGAAAGGAGAAACAAGGAACTGCAAGAAGTCTGAAGGGTTTCAGCCCGAAACGTTGCCTATTTCCTTCGCTCCATAGATGCTGCTGCACCCGCTGAGTTTCTCCAGCATTTTTGTGTACCTTCGATTTTTCAGCATCTGCAGTTCCTTCTTAAACAAGGAACTGCAAATGCTGACTTACACAAAAAAGTGCTGGAGTAACTCAGCAGATTAGAGCTGAGTTGGATGATCAGCCAAGATCATATTGAATGGCGGTGCAGGCTCGAAGGGCCGAATGGCCTACTCTTGCACCTAATTTCTATGTTTCTAACACCTCTGGAAAACATGGAGAGGTGATGTTCCAGGATTAGGCCCTTCTTGTATTTAGGCCCACCTGTGTATTTAAAATGCTGCTGTTACGATATTTCCTTGACTGTCGGACAAACAGCTTTACAGATAGGGACCAATCAATGCTACTTCTCGACACGTTGGTCAAACCTCAGCCGGCCAAGTTGTGAAAATAAATTCATCAAACCTGGCAAATGGGGAATTGACATCTGAAAAAGAGATCTACACAGGCTGATCTACAATGCACCTTCGAAGCTCGTTGAGTGAACAAAGTGCTGGAGCAACTTGGCTGGTCAGGCAGCATCTGTGGAGGGAATGGACAGACATTTCAAGTCTGGATCCTTCTTCAGATTGATGGAGTGAGTGGGGGGGGGAGTGAGAGAAAGCTAGAAAAAGAGGGGGGATGCACAGCCACAAAAAGCTGGAGTAACTCAGTGGGACAGGCAGCATCTCTGGAGTGATCTTTCATTCATTGTTCTTTATCTCTCCACATCACTTTCTATATCTCGTTTCCTATATCCCTACCCAGTCTGAAGAAAGGTCTCGACCCAAAACATCACCCATTCCTTTTCTCCGGAGATGCTGCCCGTCCCACTGAGTTACTCCAGCTTTTTGTGCCTATCTTCGGTTTAAACTAGCATCTGCAGTTCCTTCTTACACAAGTGATAGGTGGATACAGGTGAGGGTGGGCTTGATTGGCAGATGGGTAAATCTGGGTCGGACCGTGGTTAAAGAGCAGCAGGGAGAGCAGAGAGAGAGAGAGAGAGAGAGGGTCATACAGAACTCCCACTGGAGAGACTTCTTCAAAGTAGGCAAACTTAGAGATTCTGCAAATCTCATCTACTGGTGGAGTGCTACGTGACAGTAACTGGCTTGCAAGAGCAAAAGAGCAGCCGTCAAAATAAACAATTTGTAGGACATCTAATTTATAAAAGATTTGCCTCATGCAAACGCGGCCAGTAACCCATGTGTTTCTTATAGACAGGCAATCTATCCAAGCACGGCAGGAAGTATGGAGATAACACTAGTGCAATATAAAATCTTTATTAAGCAGTCAAATTATTGAGTTACATCATCATAATTCCATCAACACTGAACAGAAAAGTTGTAGTAAACATTAATTACAATAACACTGGAAATGTTCCATAACTCTGACTATTATACTAAAAATTGTAATCAACCAATGAGCTCCAGCCAGGCATAGCAGGCTGGTTGTGAACACAGGTTTGGATTTATCCATCGTTAATGATGCAACTTTTGTGACAAACTCTTGTTGGATAATTAGCTTTCCAAAGTACACTGCCCTCCATAATGTTTGGGACAAAGGCCCATCATTTATTTATTTGCCTCTGTATGCCACAATTTGAGATTTGTAATAGAAAAAAAAATCACATGTGGTTAAAGTGTACATTGTCAGATTTTAATAAAGGACTTTTTATGCATTTTGGTTTCAACATGTAGAAATTACAGCTGTGTTTATACATAGTTCCCCCATCTCAGGGCACCATAATGTTTGGGA
This sequence comes from Leucoraja erinaceus, assembly GCF_028641065.1. NCBI lineage: Eukaryota > Metazoa > Chordata > Chondrichthyes > Rajiformes > Rajidae > Leucoraja > Leucoraja erinaceus. Next base: position 1,226,135 of record NC_073400.1, on the reverse strand, counting down.
CACATGGCTTCACAGGTGTTTGTAATAGCTTAGGTGTGTTTAAATGCCTCCTCCATGCAGGTATAACCACCAAGTCTTTCCTCCAGTCTTTCCATCACCTGTGGAAACTTTTATTGCTGTTTATCAACATGAGGACCAAAGTTGTGCCAATGAAAGTCAAAGAAGCCATTATGAGACTGAGAAACAAGAATAAAACTGTTAGAGACATCAGCCAAACATTAGGCTTACCAAAATCAACTGTTTGGAACATCATTAAGAAGAAAGAGAGCACTGGTGAGCTTACTAATCGCAAAGGGACTGGCAGGCCAGTCCACAGCTGACGACAGAAGAATTCTCTCTATAATAAAGAAAAATCCCCAAACACCTGTCCGACAGATCAGAAACACTCCACTGGAGTCAGGAGCGGATTTGTCAATGACCACTGTCCGCAGAAGACTTCATGAACAGAAATACAGAGGCTACACTACCAGATGCAAACCACTGGTTAGCCACAAAAATAGGATAGCCGGTTTACAGTTTGCCAAGAAGTACTTAAAACAGCAACCACAGTTCTGGAAAAGGTCTTGTGGACAGATGAGATGAAGATTAACTTATATCAGAGTGATGGCAAGAGCAAAGTATGGAGTAGAGAAGGATCTGCCTAAGATCCAAAGCATAACCACCTCATCTGCGAAACACGGTGGTGGGGGTGTTATGGCCTTCTGTGTTATGTTATGGCTGCTGAAGGTACTGGCTCACTTATCTTCATTGATGATACAACTGCTGATGGTAGTAGCATAATGAATCCTGAAGTGTATAGACACATCCTATCTGCTCAAGTTCAAACAAATCTCAAAAACTGTAAGAAAGAACTGCAGATGCTGGTTTAAATCAAAGGTAGACCCAAAATGCAGGAGTAACTCAGCGGGTGAGGCAGCATCTATGGAGAGAAGGAATGGGCAACCTTTCGGGTCGAGACCCTTCTTCAGACTGACGTCAGGGGAGGGGCCGGGACAAAGATAGAATGTAGGCGGAGACAGGAAGACAAGTGGGAGAATTGGGAAGGGGATGGAGAGAGAAAGCAAGGGCTATCCGAAGTTAGAAAAGTCAATGTTCATACCGTTGGGGTATCTGCCTCAAAAACGTATTGGCCGGTGGTTCATTCTACAGCAAGCCAATGATCCATAAACATACTGCTAAAGCAACAAAGGAGGAAAATGGTCAATTCTTGAGTGGCCAAATCAATCACCCGATCTGAACCCAATTGAGCATGCCTTTTATATGCTGAAGAGAAAACTGAAGGGGACTAGCCCCCAAAAGAAGCATAAGCTAAAGATGGCTGCAATACAGGCCTGGCAGAGCATCACCAGAGAAGACACCCAGCAACTGGTGATGTCCATGAATCAGACGTCAAGCAGTCATTGCGTGCAAGGGATATGCAACAAAATACTAAACATAACTACTTTCATTTATATGACATTGCTGCGTCCCAAACGTTATGGTGCCCTGAAATGGGGGGACTATGTATAAAAACTGCTGTAATTACTACATGGTGAAACCAAAATGTATAAAAATGATCTTATTAAAATCAGACAATGTGCACTTTAACCACATGTGATTTTTTTCTTTTACAAATCTCAAATTGTGGAGTACAGAGGCAAATAAATAAAGGATGGGTCTTTGGCCCAAACACTATGGAGGGCACTGTATGTGATTTAAGCCATTGATAGTAAATGATTGAAAATAAATTCAGCCAAAATAATATTGTAAAAGATCAGGTAATGCTCCCTTCATCCAACTTCAATCAGACTGTTGTTTACAACAGCCACACAATAAACCGTTACATTCTTATGCTCTTATCTTTTTCATCTCATACCTACATGGGCAGCACCCTCTTCCAGTTCCTTCCATTTGCCCAGCAGCTCTTGAAGGGTCTAAATTTCACGCACAAAGTCTGAAAAACCAAAGACATTCATTTATTTTTGCTCTTATCTGCAATTCTGGCTGGACTACCAATGCTCATGTGTTTAAGAAGGAACTGCAGATGCTGGAAAATTGAAGGTACACAGAAATGCTGGAGAAACTCAGCGGGTGTAGCAGCATCTATGGAGCGAAGGAGATAGGCAACGTTTCGGGCCCAAACCCTTCTTCAGACTGAAGAGTCTGAAGAGACTGAAGAGTCTGATGAAGGTGTTTCGGCCCGAAACGTTGCCTATCTCCTTCGCTCCATAGATGCTTCTGCACCCGCTGATTTTCTCCTGCATTTTTGTGTACCTACCAATGCTCATAGCTGGTCCATGACTAATTCTAGTGCAAAAACAAAAAAAAGGAGTAATGGAGGAACTGAGGATGTTAGGCAGCATCTGAGGAGGGAATGGACAGATGATGTTTTGCATCAGGGTCCTTCCTCAAAACTAGAGAATAGGGGAAATAGCCACTAGAAAGAGGTGAAGGAAAGGGGAGGGGGTAACAGCCGGCAAGTGGCCGGTGCATCCAGGTAAGTGGGAGGGAAAATGGTGGAGAAAGTCAAAGGCTGGAGGTGATGTGAAGAAAACAAACAGGGCTGCACATGGTGGAGTGTGGTAAGAAAGGAAGGTGAGGAATGTAGAACCAGAGGGAGGGATAGTGGGTAAACAAGGATGGGTGACGAGTAGAGGGTGGAGGAGGGGTAAAAACTGAGTGATGGCAGAGAGGAAAGCAAGATGTGTGCGAGAGGACCTGGGCTACCTGTGGAATATGAAACATGATGGAGAAATGAAATGTCGTTACCAGGAGCGACCGCTGATCCTGGTGGATAGAGGGCAGTAGAGAGCATGATGACTGGTTGCATCGTGGCTTGGTTCGGCAACTTGAGCGTCCAGGAGCGGAAAAGATGCAGAAAGTTGTGACCACTGCTCAGTCCACCATGGGCTCTGACCTCCTCACCATTGAAGGGATCTGTCGCAGTCTCTGCCTCAAAAAGGCTGCCAACATCATCAAGGACCCACACCATCCCGGCCACGCACTCATCTCTCCGCTACCATCGGGTGGAAGGTACAGGAACCTGAAATCTGGTACATCCAGGTTCAGGAACAGCTTCTTCCCCACAGCCATCAGGCTATTAAACTCACCAACAAACAGGCTCTGAACTGTAACAGCCTATTGCACTTTATCTGCTTGTTTATTGAATTGAACTGAACTGTTCTGTATTTATGCTTACAATATTCTGTTGTGCTGCAGCAAGCAAGAATTTCATTGTCCTATCTGGGACACATGACAATAAACTCTCTTGACTTGACTTGAAGTGTTCAGCGAAATAGTCGCTGAGACTACACTTGGTCTCACCGATGTAGCGGATGCCACATGGAGTGCATCAAATGCAATAATGAGGTTGGTGTAGATGCATGTAAACCTCGACTTCACCTGGGAGGTTGTTTAGGTCCCTGGACTGTAGTGAGGTAGGAAGACAGGTCTTGGACCTCCTGCAATTGCAGGAGAAAGTGCGTGGTGAGGGAGAGGGTGATATGTGCAAACAGGAAGTCATTGAGAGCATGGTCTCTGCAGAAAGCAGAAGGGGTGGGGAGGGGAAGATTGGTGACTGATGATGGGATCATGTTGAAGAAGGAAAAGATGTTGGAGAATGATATGTTCATTCAGAGGCTGGTGAGGTGAAAGACAAGAGCAGAGAAACCTGTCTTTCGGGGGTATGTTTTGAGAACTGCCAGGAAATGGAGGAGACATGGGTGAGGGATCCAACCACTGTGGAAAGGAGTCTTCAGTGGTTATCTCAGATATCCTGGAGTCGAAAGTTTCATCTTGAGAACAGATGGAGCAGAGACAGAGAAACCATGAGAAAGGGATGTTGTCCTTACACAAACAGGGCGGGAGTAGATGTTGTCCACTTCCACCTAAGTCTAGTGCTTGATAACCACAACATCCAGTATAATTCAGGGATTAGACGTCAATACCAAATTTACTCCATCTCCAGCAGACCTTGGCAACAATACCTATTTACATTATCTCTCATTTCAAAAAGCAATCGTTTAACTCATAAATCATAAATCTAACATTCAAGTTAAGATCAGGGAAGCAATGTGTAATGTCTTATTCTCTACGTGTCATCTTTGAAAGAGATGTGCCGTCATCCACTACTGCATCTTGACGGGTGTAAAATTGCTGTACTTTTTTGTGGATGTAACAGTGATATCATGCAAAAGAAATTCACACCACATTTTAAGCAGATTATACATGTCAATGGGTGTGATCAGATAAACAACAGGTGTGATCAGATAAATCCCTTTTACCCTGATTCATACCAAGATCAAATATTTTTTTGTGGACATTTCTCACTCGTGCAAGAGGTTATAAAAACAGTACAACTTCTTCAAAGTAATGAATTTATAAAATAAAATGAAAAATATAAGGAAAGTCCAAAATATAACACAATCACTCTCTTCTGATGCATCACCACATAGATTAAAAAAACATTCATATTAACACCGTGGCACAACACTGAGAATGATTCAGCATAAAAACATGAGGGAAGTAAAGAGTAATTTGGTTCACGTTTCTCTAAGATAATCATGAGGCGAATGAAGAAGCAGTCGAAGTGTTTTTCCTGCTGTTGAAGGAAGGAAACATGAACCCGGGGACAGGAACATACCACCGAGCAGCTCGGACCACAACTTGGTGAGATCACAGCTGGGGAAGGATATTAATTTCTGGCTCCTCATTCTAAACGTGCGTGTACTGCCTGCCCCCTGCCGGTGTCCATCTCCCCGCACTCAGCTCCACTGGTGACAACAGTGTCAGCACTATGGAGGCGTGTATGACTTTGCACTTACTGCCACAAGCTACGGTTGAATTTCTTACCTGAACTCTGCATCGCCGTTTTGTTTCATTCTCTTAATACTCCTGGTTATTAAAACTACCAATTTCAGATTTTAAACAAATAAGTAAATCTCGTGCAAAGTGTAATTTACAGAAGAACACCGAACTACAGTTTTACCAATCACCCTCCAGTATTTATCAATGCAGAGAGTTTTTATTAAAACAAACAAAGTTCTCTTGTATTGGTATTTAGCTCTTGGAATAGTCATCATTCTGATAAAATTATCCTACTTTCAAAGGACCGCCACGGAAGTGCTCTTGTCCTCCCACATGTGGTTTAACACTTGGAACTTCTACCTCAGGAAATAGGCAACGTTCCTTCTTCAGACTGAAGAAGGGTTTCGGCCCAAAACGTTGCCTATTTCCGTCGCTCCATAGATGCTGCCGCACCCGCTGAGTTTCTCCAGCAATTTTGTCTACCTTCGATTCTCCAGCATCTGCAGTTTTTTCTGGAACTTCTGGAGCTAATATTCTACCTGTGAATATTTTCTACACTCTGTTCAGGACACTTTAATTATCTTTGCACAACCAAGCCTGAGTTATTCACATTTAAAGCACTTCTCCATTTACTCTACTGCCGGCAACGTTAGTGAATGCAAAGTAGGTGGTCATACAGTGCTGGAGAGATCTTGCTCAGCACTTGTGTGGCGCAAATGTTACTCAATACTTATCAGCCCATCTCTGAACGTTATCCAGATCTTGCTTCATTCCCAAGGTCGTTAATGGAATTGAACACTGTGTAATTATAAGTAAACATTCCCACTTCTGACCTTAAGATGGTAAACAATGTGTTTACAATTGAAGCAGCTAAAGATGGTTGGGAAAAAGCCAACAATATATATATTTTTAAACATGGAGCACCAGCATGGATTTGGAAGTGGAAGATGATGCCTGAATTAGCGCTCATGGTCCTTGCTGTTTCCCGCCAGCCGACTGCCGCTCTGCATGCTGAATATATATGCAGGCTCCAGCCACAGTATCCAGGCTTTCCTTCAAGGCTACTTGGGGACTCCTTCATTTCAAAGGCATCACATTTCATCATACATTTAACATGTAGCACTGCAGAATAACATTCAGAGGCAAAAGCTCCTGGAGTAAAGGTAGTAATGGGCCTGTCCCACTTAGGCGATGTTTCAGGCAACTGGAACGGCAAGAGTGGAAGTGGAACACACGAACACACACACACACACACACGAACACACACACACACACACACACACACAGCTCTTCCTTCACCAGCCCGTTATGCAGGCGGGGACAGGGCAAGTGGGGAGAGCACTGTCTGAGTGAAATTCACACGGTACAAAGCCAAGGTAATACAGACACACACCACGATGAACAGGAAGGTTGGCGCTCCAATTAAGATGGCTAAAGCGGTAAGTCCTTTAAAAGAGGGGGAGGGGAGGGGAGAGAGAAGGAGGGAGAAGGAGGGAGAAGGAGTGGAGACAACTTTTAAGAAGCCAGAGATACACGGCTGTGAAGCTCGGCGAACATTTAACATTACCGGTCGATTATCCTTGGTTCTGAAAACTACTTACTTTTTTTCCCCAATGAGCCAATGAAATTCACCGGTCAGCACCGGCTGCAACCTACGAGAACCTTCGACCTCCTGGCGACCCACTAGGATCTCCCAGCGACCCACCCACAGCACGAGAATTCTCGCTACTCTCCATGGCGGCTTCATTCTAGTCGGCACCAATTCACGGTGACCATAACGAGGCCGCGACTAGTTCCCAGCATGCAGGGACTCCTCACGACCATGAAGGCGACTCCCCGGCAACCACCCGCCAACATGTGGCAACCGCATAGTCTCCGGCAGTCGCCTGAAAAATCGCCTAAGTGGGACAGGCCCTTTAGGGAGAGCAATCGGTACATGTGCGCATACAATAAAATGGATACAGAATGAAGTGAGAAATAACTTTTAAAAAGATGTTTTGTTTATGCATAAAAATACATTAACAAATAAAAATAAAACATTGGAAATATACAGCAGGTCACATGCATCTGTGGGAAGAGAAACAAAATCAATGTTCCAGGTTGCAGTATGAACTCTCCACAAAACACGAGAGTGCTAGAGTCTGTGAAAACAAAAGCAATGATTAGTGAAGGCTCTTCAAGTGGGGAAGCAGAATGATGGGACTGGGTGTAGCAGGGAACACACTCAGCAGCAACTTGTATCTGAATGCAATGAAAATAAAACCAAAGGACCCGTTGGTTACAAATCGGCAGACATTAGATAAATTCCATTCTACAAATCACTGATTTAAAAGAGAACATGAAGGTGCATGATGATGATCCAAGCAGACAGGTTCACACTCTTGACTCCCAATTTAAACTTAATATTGCAAAATCCTTTCACTGCCTTTGTCACCACTGTCTTTGTCAACTTTTTCCCAGCTTCCTCCCGCCAACCTGCTCCAAACTCTTCCTTCCTCTTTTGCTTTCAATTCCTTTTATCTCTTCACCAATACCCTCAGACTCTTAACTTCTTGCCCTCGAATTTCCTCCATATGCTCCACTTCCTCCCAAAAGACTACCATTTCGATCAAATTAAGTCATCCATTGAACTGGCCCAGCGACAAATTATGTTAAATCATTCCTCTGTGGGGCATCTTCTGTTGAGATTGCAAGCTTGTATTCCAACCAACAATTCAAAGCCAAAAATCATGTGATGTCTAAAAGTACCCTTTCTCCTTTATCTGTATTATGTGGGCGGCTTAATTGGAATCATGTGTAGGAAGCAAGTGCAGATGCTGCTTTCAACTGAAGATAAACACAAAATGCTGGAGCAACTCAGCGAGACAGGCAGCATGTCTGGAGATCACATATAGTCTTTTCCTTAACAGGATAGAATGGAATAAAAAGCTTTTCACTTCACCTCGGTGCACGTGGCAATCATAAACTAAACTAAAAAACTGGATGGAAGGATGAAAATGTTCTTCTTACTTACTGTTGGTAGTCCTGGTGAGATCATCCGAGCAAGGGTGAAAGATGCAATTTCACTTACCAGAAGCAATGTTATCATAGCCTACAATTTAAAGAGGAGAACTACATATCTCAGGCTGGACTCTCCGATGGATGGAAACCTCATTCACAATCCTGCTCCAGGCATTTCCCTCGGATCAGCACACAACATGAACCCAGCTGTGAAAGTAAATACACACTATAAGATTGCAAATATTTAAAACACCTGTAAATCTAGTATTGAGAAATTGTTTTGTTTTAGAAAAGAAATGTTCTTTGTTGGGAGGGAGTACTTTAATGATGAGAAGAAAGCATTGTCTACTGACTCACAGCATCAGCACTACCCTATCCGATGGGGAAACTGCATGTTTAGATTCACAGTGAATCTCCTCTTGGGTTAGCTCCTGTAGTGGTGTGCAGAGTAGACTCGATGGGCTGAATGGCCTAAATCTGTTCTTATGTGTTATGGTCACCTCCTTAGAACTACTCCTTGTGCGACTCCAGTGAGAATTTACAAGGGATCATTTCTAAGGCAGTTCCCAGAGCAACCTTCTCCCACTTGAAGGTGGCTGTCCAGCCTTTGTCACTCACTATACCCTCAGTGAAAAGCTGAAGTTAAGGGATGTCATTTGGAGCATGTGTAACAGTTTTATTCTCAGTCCTCCATCACAAACCTGAATGTGTCTGGTATGCACACAACCCATGCCCTCTTGAGTGGTCCATTAGGTCAAGGGAGACCTGCTTCCAATCCAGTTCGGTGGGCTCTATGATGGTTGGAGAACAATATGGTTCCTGCAGACCCAGTCATGCGCAGGACTGCAAGTTCTTAATGGGATATAGTATGGGAAATGGAGTCCAGAACCAGGGGCCACAGTTTAAGAATAAGGAGTAAGCCATTTAGAACGGAGACGAGGAAACACGTTTTCTCACAGAGAGTGGTTAGTCTGTGGAATTCTCTGCCTCAGAGGGCGGTGGAGGCAGGTTCTCTGGATTCTTTCAAGAGAGAGCTAGATAGGGCTCTTAAAAATAGCGGAGTCAGGGGATATGAGGAGAACGCAGGAATGGGGTACTGATTGGGGATGATCAGCCATGATCACATTGAATGGTGGTGCTGGCTCGAAGGGCCAAATGGCCTCTACTCCTGCCCCTATTGTCTATTGACCCTGGAGACACAAGGAACTGCAGAAGCTGGTATCTTGAGAAAAACACAAAGTGCTGGAGTAACTTGGCAGGCCAGGCAGCATCTGTGGAGGGAATGTATAGGCAGCATTCAGGGTTGGGACCCTAAATTGAGGGGTTGTGGGCCATAGATTTCCATGATTCAGTGAGGATGTTACAGTTTTCCCAATGAGAAAATTCTTCTCCTCTGCCCTCCTGGTGATCACTTCACCGGAATGTTAATATATTATGAACATTTCATTAAACGATTGACCAAAGTTTAATTAGCAATGAAAGTTTCCTGGGGTAAATGATTGCAATTTGTGGAAAACATCAATAAATGCTTGTCTTGAAAGCCACTGGATGGGTCCAGGAGTCCCTTAGGAGAGAAAATAAATAGTTCATATCTCAGTAGCGTTCCATTGCAGAAATCTATTCCCCACTTGCAAAATAGAAACATAGTAAATAGGTGCAGGAGTGGTCCATTCAGCCCTTCGAGCCAACACCGCCATTCAATTTGATCATGGCTGATCATCTAAAATCAGTACCCCGTTCCCGCTTTCCCCCCCCCAAATCCCTTGATTCCGTTAGCCCCAAGAGTAACATCTAACACTCTTGAAAACATCCAGTTAATTGGCCTCCACTGCCTTTTGTGGTAGAGAATTTCACAGATTCACAACTCTCTGGATGAAAAAGTTTTTCCTCATCTCAGTCCTAAATGGCCTACCCCTTATTCTTAAACTGTGACCCCTGGTTCTGGACTCCACCAACATCGGGAACATTTTTCCTGCTTTTTGCCTGTCCATTCCCTTAAGAATTTTATATGTTTCTATAATAAGCCCCCTGATCCTTCTAAATTCCAGTGAATACAAGCCCAGTCGACACATTCTTTCATCATCTGTCAGAAATCCGTCTGTTACTGCAATGATATGAGCAGTTCTGCACTGCATCTTTGCCACACTTTAAATGAGCAACCAAGAGAGGGGTAGAGGGGATTGCGGGAAGGCTGGTGAGCGAGCATAACAGTTCAGAGCACGAGAAAGGCTTCTTCAACGTCAAGCTCAATCAGTATGGAAGGATTTTAAACTGTTACAAGAGCTTATCTGGTCAGCCTATAATCATCCCCAAGTTACCATACTCAACTCATTCATTGGTAGCAGAACGTGAAGTAGAAAATGCTGGAATTACTTGGCAGGTCAGATAATATCTGTGGAGAAAGAAAGAGAGGTTAATCTTTCAAGTTAATAAACTTTTCAATTAGAACTAGGACAAGTTATAAAATATTATTGCAAGTCAAGAGGCGAGTATATGGAGAAGAGAATAAAGGCAATGTATTTGTTGAGGTGGAGACGAGGGTCGATGGAAATGATGCCAATGACAATAGTATGGGTTGAGATGGGGGGGGGGGGGGGGGGGGGGGGTGAAGGTTCATTAATCAAAGTCAACTCGTCTACAGGAGGTGAATGACCTCAAAGAATGAACAAATAACAGCAAGGCTGGAACTGTGAAATAAAGACTGGAGTGACTGGAGAGCATGCAGGAGCTTCTTGGCAGGAAGTAGATCTGTTCTGATGACAATAGTTCCCTCACCAGCTCTCACTAACTATGATAAAAGTCAGGGATTTAGCCATCAGGTCCATGGCAAAACCACCAATCCCAGTCCCCTGCCTTCACATCTAACGTGAACTACCTTTGGCTCTTATTGCCATTTACCTCAATCTTAGGCCATTCACTGTAACTAATGAACCTACCAGCACACCGTGGAGATACGGATAGAAATGGAAGCACCTGGCAGAAACCTGCATGGACACGGGGGAGGGGAACAAAAAAAACCCCCAGTGAGCTCCACTCAGGCAACACTGGATCAAGGACTTCCTGACCAACAGACGCCAATCAGTGCGGACAGGGGACAAATCATCCTCTACGATAATCCTCAACACTGATGCTCCGCAGTGATGCGTTCTCAGCTCTCTTCTTTACTCCTTGTGCACCCACGACTGTGTAGCCTTGTAAAAATATAATGCAATTTTCAAATTCGCAGACGACACCACCATTGTGGGCCCGATATCAAATAATGATGAGACGGAGTACAGGAAGGAGATCGAGAAACTCGTGTCCTGGTGTCGAGACAACAACCTTTCTCTCAAGGTCAGTAAGACAAAGGAACTCCACCCATATTGAAGCAACGACCAAGAAAGCACACCAATGCCTCTACTTCCTTAGAAGACTTAGGAAGTTTGGCAAATCCCCTACAACTCTCACCAGCCTCTACAGATGCACCACAGGATGCATCACAGCTTGGTTTGGGAACAGTTCCATCCAGGACTGCAAGAAATTGCAGCGAATTGTGGACGCAGCCCAGACCATCACACAAACCAACCTCCCTTCTATTGACTCCATTTACACCTCACGCTGCCTTGGCAAGGCCAGCATCATAATCAAGGATGAGTCTCACCCTGGCCACTCCCTCCTCTCCCCTCTCCCATCAGGCAAAAGGTATAGAAGTGTGAAAATGCACACCTCCAGATTCAGGGACAGTTTCTTCCCAGCTGTTAAGGCAACTGGGTCATCCTACCACAACCAGAGAGCAGTGCTGAACTACTACCTACCTCTTTGATGAACCTCAGACTATCCTTGATCGAACTTTGCTGGCTTAACCTTGCACTAAACGTTATCCCCTTATCATGTATCTAATCACTGTACATAGATCAATTGTAATCACGTATTGTCTTTCTGCTGACTGGTTCGCTCGCCACAAAAGCTTTTCACTGTACCTCAGTACACGTGACAATAAACTACACTGAAACTGAACTCAAACTAATCCTTAAACCTGGGTGGGAACAAAATGCTGGAGTGACTCAGCGGGATAGGCAGCATCTCTGGAGAGAAGGAATGGGTGAAGTTTTGGGTCGAGACCCTTCTTTAAACCTGGGTGCCTGGAGCCATGAAGCAACAGTGTCAACTACTGGGTTACCACACTAGCCTTTCTTTTCTTGGAAAGGGACCACTGCTTCCATGCCTCTCTCATTCACTCTTCCAACTTCACCTGCAAACACTGCAATATTATGACATGCAGGCAGTTATTGCAGTCACGGTGGCGCAGCGGTAGAGTTGCTGCCTTACACCGAATGCAGCGCCGATCTGTACGTCTGTACGTTCTCCCCGTGACCTGCGTGGGTTTTCTCTGAGATCTTCGGTTTCCTCCCACATTCCAGATGTACAGGTTTGTAGGTGAATTGGCTTGGTAAATGTAAAACAATTGTCCCTAGTGGGTGTTACTTTGCGGGGATCACTGGTCGACGTGGACCCGGTGGGCTGAAGGGCCTGTTTCCATGCTGTATCTCGAAACTAAACTAAACCTGCTCTGTAATCTCTTCCCACCCAGGGACTCGCTCTCCTTCCAGTTAAAGCAGCAACTCACTTCAACTTCTTCTAACTGGATCCTGGACGTCCTGAGCTATAGACCATAATCAACAATGATAGACAACCAAACAAACTTCACGATAATTCTCAACACTAGTGGCCCCACAGGGCTGCGGTCACAGCACGGTACTATACTCCCTACATAGAGCAATACAGTGTGGAGACAGGCCCTTTGGCCCAACTTGCCCACGCCGGCCAACATGTTCCAGCTTCACTAGTCCCACCTGCCTGTGTTTGGTCCATATCCCTCCAAACCTGTCCTATCCATGTACCTGTCTAACTGCTTCTTAACTGCTGAGTCCCACCCTCAGCTACCTCCTCTGGCAGCTTGTTCCATACACCCACCACCCTTAATGTGAAAAGGTTACCCCTCAGATTCCTATTAAATCTTTTCCCCATCACCTTAAACTTATGTCCTCTGTTCCTTGATTCACTTACTCTGGGCAAGAAACTGTGCATCTACCCGATCTATTCCTCTCATGATTTTTCCACCTCTATACTTGTGACCGTACAGCCAAAGTCTGCTCCAATTTAATTTACAAGTTTTGGGGTGACACCACGATGATGGGCCAGATCTCAAGCGATGACAAGAGGAAGTACAAGAGGAAGTATGAACAAAAACAACTTAGCAGGATAGTGAAGACAGCCAGTAGGATCATTGGTGCCCCACTCCCTTTCCTGTTGGAGATCTATCAGAAACGCAGCATCAGTAGAGCCAACTCCATCATCAAGGACCCCTATCATCCATCACACCACATCTTCTCCATTCTGCCATCTGGGAAGAGGTACAGGAGCATCAACTGCAGAACCAGCAGGGTACTACACAGCTTCTTCCCACAGGCAATAAGACTGGTTAACGGACTTTGTCCCCTCCCCAAATATCATACACCAACACATCTAACCTCGCCCATACTTAGACAGCTAGGCACCTGTCAAAGCAAAGCCATTATTCGGTCTGAATGTCTGTTTTTATTTCAATTTTTAGGCCTATTTTAGATTTGGTAATTTTAATTTTAAAGCTGTATGTGTTTATTCTGTTTTTATTAACTGCACTGACGGGAACGGATTGAGAAACAATTTTTCGTTTCTACTGTGTAAGGAAGTACTCAGTTAAAACTACATTAAAGTAAATACTGAATACAAGGAGATCGACAGTTTAATAACATGGCAGCATGACTTCAACTTCCTCATCAGTGTCAACAGAGTGACGGAGTCGTCCGTCGATACCAACGGTTTGGCTTGGCCCAGCCACATCAATGTTGAAGCCAGGAAGTTTCCCAATGACAATACCCACAGTAGATGACATACTTAACACTTGCTGTGGCCCATTCATGATGACAGACAGATCATGTTTTAAGGCGAGAGGGTGAGGTGAGTTAATAGAGGCGGTGAGTTTTTCCACACACAGGGTGGTGGGTGTATGGAACGAGCTGCCAGAGGAGGTAGTTGAGGAAGGTACTATAACAACATTAAAATATATTTGGATAGGTACATGATTAGGAAAGGTTGAGGGGGATATCTGCCAAATGTGTGCAAATGGGGCTAGCATCTTGGTCGGTATGAAAGGTCTGCTTCCCTGCTGTATGACTCAACAAATCTGAGTGTTAAGATAATGCTAACCATGCACGTGACTGACAGGAAGTTCCAAATGCTTGCTAAGTGGCCCGAGATAAACTTACATGCCGTGGCTGAGGACAAGGTCGGCAGAGGAGCGGCAGTTGAAGGAGCCAGTGTGGGGATTGGCTGCCAAATCTAAATGAGTTAATTAGTAAATTAGTTAATTGATCAGCAAATGAAAGTAAGGCTTAGTCTAGGGGAACGGCCCCGGGAGGTGAAGTTTCCTGGTAGGTAAAGTGTGAGTCTTTGGCGAGGAGGTGGAGGCAACACTTGAATCGGTTCTGCGTGTGTCCGATATTTAAACTGTTGACATATTACAGTGCAGAAAGAGGCAGCTGAGAAGGGAATAGGTTTCACTCAACTCTGAGAGTGTCTCATTTGTAATTCATGATTTTGTCCAGTGAAGTAATGGCAGGCAAGTTGTTACAGTGTCTCTCCTGCAGGATGTGGAAAGTCAGGGACACTGCTGGTGCCTCCGACAACTACACCTGTGGAAATTGTGTCCAGGTGCAGCTCCTGAAGGACCGTGTTAGGGAACTGGAGCAGCAACTGGATGCTCAGGACCATCCGGGAAACCGAGCGTTTCCTGGACAAGACCTGCAGTGAGGTTGTCACACTGAGGATACAAGAAGAGAGAAGGTGGGTGACAACGAGGACGAGAAGTAAACATGGGCTGCAGGAACCCCCGGTGGCTGTACCTATTGAAAACAGGTACAACCTATTTGGAGCTGTCGGAGCGGACGACATGACAAGATTGAGTGGCAGCCAGGGCTGTGACTCCAACCCTGGTGCTGAGGCTCAACGGGGAAGAGTGACGTCAGGTAGAGCCGTTGTAGTGGTGGGGGACGCGATAGTCAGAGGTGTGGACAGGAGATTCTGCGGCAGCAGCGAGACTCCAGGATGGTTGTTGCCTCCCTGGTGCCAGGGTCCAGGACGTGTCGGAGCGGCTGTACGGCATCCTCAAGGGTAAGGGGGAGCAGCCGGAGGTTGTTGTGCATGTTGGCACAAATAATATAGGTAGAAAGAGGAAGGAGGTTCTGTAACATGAGTTTACGGAACTGGATAAAAGACTGAAAAGCAGGATCTCCAGGGTAGTGATCTCAGGATTGCTTCCAGTACCTCGTGCTAGTGAAGTTCAGAACAGGAAAATAGGGGAAATGAATTTGTGGCTGAGGAGTTGGTGTAGGGGGCAAGGATTTAGATTTCTGGATCTTGGGATCTCTTCTGGGAGGCACATGGGAAGCTGACCTGGTACAAAAGGGACAGGCTTGTTTAAAACCTGTAACTGGAGGGGGACCAATATCCTAGCAGTTAGAAGAAGGGTCTCGACCGACGAAACATCACCCATTCCTACTCTCCAGCGATAGCAGCCAATGTCCCGCTGAGTTATTCCAGCATTGTTGTTAAGGAGTCTCACGGCAGTGATCAGAGGTGACTTCGATTTTGTCCAGCATCTGCAGTTCTTTTGGAGGTTACACAGGCCCCTGAATAGCGGGCAGGTTTGCTGGATGCAACACAAATGAGGGTTGTACACTAGATTTGCAAGGGGGGGGGGGGGGGTATGGGAGGCCCCCACACGGGGGGGGGGGGGAAATTTGGGAGGGCAAATTTATGAATTGTTTGGGAGGGCCTTTTGGGGACCACAGTTCGAGATTAGGTTTAGGATGGGAGAGGGTCCACGTGTTAATGCTCAACTGGGGTAAGGCCAACTTTGACTGATAACCTGCTCAAGGCACATGAGAAGCTAGATGTTGGTATAGAGGGTGTTGTGGGAAAGGTTAGTGGACAGGATAGGCTTGGTTTAAACTGCATGTATTTTAATGCAAGGGGCTTGACGGGTAAGGCAGATGAGTTTAGGGCATGGATAGATACAAGCGACTGGGACATTGTAACCATGATATTGGTTATTGAAATACTGGTTAACGGAGGGGCAGGACTAGCAGCTCAATGTTCCGGGATACAGGAGCTTCAGGAGAGACAGGGGGTGAAGAAAAAGAGGGGGCGGGGTTGCATTGTTGGTTAAGGAGGATATCACGGCAGTGATCAGAGGTGACATTACGGACGCTTTGTCTAGTGAGGGTGGAGCTGAGGAACAAGGATGGTCACCTTGTTGGAGGTGTACTATAGACCCCTGAATAGTCACCGGGAATTCGAAGAACAAATATGCCAGGAGATTGCAGACAACTGCAGGTCAAATGAGGTTGTTGTAGTAGGGGATTTTAACTTTCCCAATATAGACTGGGAAATTCAAAGTGTGAAGGATTTAAATGGGGTGCAATTCCTCAAAAGTGTTCAGGAGAGTTTTCTTAAGCAGTATGTGGAGGCCCCCACACGCGAGAGGGCAACACTGGATCTAGTATAGGGAAATTGGGAAGGGCAAATTAATGAATTGTTTGTGGAGGTGCCTTTTGGGTCCAGTGACCACAGTTCGATTAGGTTTAGGATGGAGAGGGTCCACGTGTTAATGCTCAACTGGGGTAAGGCCAACTTTGAGGGTATAAACCTGCTCAAGTTGACTGGAGCAGGTTATTTGAGGGGAAAGGAACATCAGCCAAATGGGATGTTTTTAAAACTGTGCTGACGAAAGCTCAGGATATGTACATTAGAGTGATGGGCAAAGCAGGCAAATGTAAGGAACCTTGGCTGAAGAGGGAAATTGAGGCGTTGGTCAAAAACAAGGATGCATGGGACAGGTATAGGCAGCTGGGATCAAGTGCATCCCTGGAGGAGTTTTGGGAACCAAGGAGTAAACTTAAAAAGGAGAACAGAAGGGCAAAAAGGGGCCAGGAGATAACTCTCGCGGGTAGCATTAAGGATAATCCCAAAAGAATTTATAAATACATAAGGGGGAAAAGGGTAACTAGAGAGAGAGTGGGACCTCTCAGGAATCAAATGGTCACCTCTGTGTGGAGTCACAGGAGATGGCACGATCCTCAATGTGCATGTCCCCTATTGGGAGTTAAGATCATCCCGTCAACGGGGGCTCGGGGCCCACGACCGAGGACGAACTAAGGAAAGGACTTGAACTTTATTTCGCCTTCCATCACAGTGAGGAACGTGTAGCAGTCACTGTGGTGGGTGTTCATGTTAAAATGTGTTTTTGAAGTGATCTGGTGCTTTTAATTGTATGACTGACCTGGCCAATGAAATTCCTCGTATGTTGCAAAACATACTTGGCGAATAAAGTGTGATTCTGATTCTGTGATTCTATTTACCGAGGAGAAAGACAGAAAGGACGGAGGAACTAGGGGCAGTGAATGGAAGTGTCTTGAGAACAGTCAGTGTTACCGTCGAAGAAGTACTGACAGTACTGTCATGTGCGAAGGTAGACAAATCTCCAGGGCCTGATCAGATATATTTAAGGACATTGCAGGAAACTGGAGAGGAAATTGCAGGAGCCCTGGTTGAAATTTGCGAATCGTCCTTAAATACAGGAGAGGTGCCGGAAGACTGGAGGGTGGCAAATGTTGTGCTTCTTTTCAAGAAGGGCTGCAGGGAAAATGCTGGAACTATAGGCTGGTGAGCTTAACATCTGTAGTTGGAAAGTTACTGGAGAGTATTCTGAGGGATAGGTTATACAGGCATTTGGATGGCCAAGGGCTGATTGGGGATAGTCAGCATGGTTTTGTACATGGGTGGTCGTGCCTCACAAATCTGATAGATTTTTATGAAGACGAGACCAAAATGGTCGATGAGGCCAGAACTGTAGATGTTGTGTACATGGATTTCAGTAAGTCATTCGACAAGCTTCTGCATTGTAGGCTGCTCTGGAAGGTTAGATCGAATGGGATCCAAGGAGAGATAGCTGAATGGATAGCAAATTGGCTCTATGGAAGGAAGCAGAGGGTGATGGTGGAAGGTTGCTTCTCGGACTGGAGGCCTGTGACTAGTGGTGTGCCTCAGGGTTCGGTGCTGGACTGGTACTGTTTGTCATCTACATCACTGATTTGGATGAGAACATACAGGGCAAGATTAGCAAGTTTGCTGATGATACAAAAGTGAGTGGTTTTGCAGATAGTGAAGATGGTTGTGAACAATTGCAGCAGGATCTGGATGTGTGGCCAGGTGGGTGGAGGAACGGTTGATGGAATTTAATACAGAGAAGTGTGATGTGTTGTATTTTAAGACATCGAACAAGGGCAGGACCTACACAGTGAATGGTAGGCCTCTGGGTAGTGTTGTAGAGCAGAGGGATCCAGCAGTACAGGTGTATGGTTCCTTGAAGGTCGAGTCGCAGATGGTCAAAAAGACTTTGGGCACTTGGCCTTCATAAGTCAGAGTATTGAGTATAGAAGTTGGGAGGTCATGTTACAGTTGTATAAGACGTTGGTGAAACTGCATTTAGAATATTGTGTTTAGTTCTGGGCACAATGTTATAGGAAAGATGTTGTCAAGCTTGAAAGAGTTCAGAAAAGATTTACGAGGATGTTGCCAGGACTAGAGGCTGTGAGCTATAGGGAGAGTTTGAGTAGACTGGGTCTCCATAGCAACCAGGGGATCTTGTAGTGTACAAAATCTCTTGCCCAGAGTAGGGGAATCGAGGACCAGAGGACATAGGTTCAAGGTGAAGGGGAAAAGATTTAATAGGAATTTGAGGGGTAACTTTTACAAAGGGTGGTGGGTTTATGGAACAAGCTGCGAGAGGAGGTAGTTGAGGCAAGGACTATCCCATCGTTTAAGAAACAGTTAGACAGGTACATGGATAGGACTGGTTCGGAGGGACACTGACTAAACACAGGCAAGTGGGACTTGTGTAGCTGGGACATTGTTGGCCGGTGTGGGCAAGTTGGGCCAAATGGCCTGTTTCTACACTGTGTCACTCTATGACAAAGCTAGCAATGTATTGGGCCTCAGGGCTGAGGAGATAAATGTGAGCTGGGGGGTTAGGGCATACACAAAGAGAGGCATTATTACCAAAAAACAGCCAGAGTTTTCCCATCACTATTCTGCAACATTGCCACTGTGGTGCAGCCCAGGTCTGGCCTCAGAAATAGAAAAAGGCACTCTGACAAGAACTTTGAAGCTTGTCACTCTCTCTAAAAAAGAAACATGAACTGCTATGTCAACGCAAGACTGCTGTATCCTTTCGACCCACTTTCATTCCAGATCACTTCCGTAAAAAGCTTACAGCATCTGGATCTCAAATCTCTTTTCTCAACAAGTTCACCCACACTCCAAATCTACTCTGCCAGCCACCCCTGACGTGTCTGTGATCTATGGGATCTATGGTGATAGAAATGGCAGAGAATGCAGAGGTAGGTGGGGTGAAAAGAGAGGACCAAAGGAACCCAGAGGGGTAAGAGCAAAGAGGCATGGGATGCTGAGTACAAGCGTTGGGATGGCACGCTACCCGGAGTATTGTGCAGAGTTCTGGCTGTTAATGCTATAGGAAGCATTTGATGGAGCCGCAGTGGACACAGAAACAACTCCTGGGAATGTTGATGGGACTGGAGGGCTTGAGCCATAAGGAGACTGTATAGGCCGGGACCTTTATTCCCAGACCCAAGGCGGCTTTGGAGAAAACCTTAAAGTTTATATAAATGATGAGGTTAAAACTAGAGGGTTAAAGTAAGGGGAATAATTAAAGGGGACCTGGGGGAAGGCCAAGCATGTCACCGAGGGTGGTGGAACAAGCTGCCAGAGGCAGGTAAAAATAATATGTTTAAAATACATTTGGATAGGTGCATGGATAGGAAAGGTTGAGGGATATGGGCCAAAGGCAGGCAAATTAGATTAGTTCAGGTAGGCAGTATGGATGGGGTGGGCTGCAGGGACTACTTAGAGAAGCAGAATAGTGCTTCTTCAGGTCAGGCATCCCTGGAAGGGAAGTGGCAGTGAATTCAACAAGTAAGTTATTATCAAAAACTGCAGATGCTGGAAATCTAACATTACCCATAAATTATGCCTAACTGCATCCAGTACTCCATTTGGAAGCTAACAATGCAATCTGATCATCTTTCAGCAAAGCTAATTGCACAATGGAATTATACTACCACCAACAAATATCTATATAATAAAAAATTGATGGCATGAGAGTCAGAATCAAACATTCATGCAGCAAACTAATAGAAAAATCATACAATGGTCACAGAAGGCTGCCATTTGGCACACTGCAAGTGCATCATCTCCCTACCCAAGCACCTCACTCATCTGCCTCACTCATCTGCATTTGGTTCTGAAGCCCATTTGCTTCTTTTCGTTGACATTTTCTTCAGTATTTATTCCCATGTTGAGGGTTACAGTGGACGCTGCCTCCACACCACTCCAGATTCCAACCATACACTGCGTTTAAAAAAATTCCTTATGTTACTCTTAATTTTCGTCACCTACATGTTATACCTGTGACTTTAGTCATTGACTCTCCACTAAACATAACACCCTCCAGCTAACTCCTCTGCCTAGGCTCATCAATTTATTTACTTCTATTAATCATTCCTACATCTCTATCTATTTACACAGTCCCAGCTATGGTGTAACTAATCTATCGCTGTAACTAAAATCTCCTATTCCAGGAAACATTCACCTCAATCCTTTCTGGACTACCTCTAACAACTTCATATTCTTTCTATATCTGGCAACAAGAATTAAATACAATTCTCCAGTTGACTTTCAGAAGATTCAGAACAATTTCTCTGCTTTTATGCTCTAATCCTCTCCTGATGGAAGACCATAGCCGTGCATGTCGATGAGCTTTTGCCAATATCATTAGCGAAGCATATTCACGTCTCAATTTGAGATATACCCAATGGTTAATGCATACAAGTTTATACTCAGCCCAGAAACACGGGCTAACTTGTTAGCGATTCCCTGTGCAGAACCCAGCTGTTGAGTTACTTTGCAGCCTATCAGTTTCAAGCTCAGCATCCATTATTGATTCATTCCTTTTAACGGAGCCAGATCACCTCTGAATGATCCACTGGCAAATTGAATATCCAGCTTGGAACTGAACCAGCTAACCTAGGTTTGATGCAATCTCAAAGACACAAAACATTGTTCTAGTGAAGGGAAAGAAAAAGCTTGGATGTTTCACTAATTGCAGAGAACAGGTGGAGATGATTTTTGATTGTCCCAGATATCAACGATCAAACAATATGCTGAAACAGCCCAAAACAACTCCACTGAAGTAGGAGCCTTTATTTATTTTTTGGTAGTGGAGTTTGGAGACAGGGAGAAGAACGGCAGTCTGGCGGTTCTCAAGAGCGTGGTCCAGAGCTGCTGAATTACACACCCCTCCCCCCACCTCCTGTCAAAGAACTGATTGCAATAATATTAAAGCCACAGATAAACATTGTTATATTGTCTGTTTAAAATCCTCCTTCATTACTTTACCGGCTTCCTTTAGGAACCATGGTTAAACAAACATTACATCATATTACAACTCTCATTTATAATTTCTTCATGAATGCAAATAAATCTAAAATATGCAATTATCATTGTACTGTTTCTTTGGAAGGTGCTTCAGTTATGGAACCCTTCTTTGATTTAAAAGTTAATGAGTACTGGAATAATTTATTCCAAATAACATAACCATTACTTCAATGTTTAATTTGGTAACATTTACATTCAATTCCAGAATCTAAAAATAGAATTTGTATAAACAAAGATATTCTTAATATGGAAATATTTCATATTCTCATGATGAATCCGGTACAATTATCAATCAGATCATGGAAAACAATGTCTACAAAGAAGTTCACGAGAGACATTTCTGGAGAGAGGAGGCAGTGGAAAACTGTGGCTCGATAGAAATATGATTTTTTACAAAGACAGGCACACTTCCAAATTACCGAGTACAGAAAACAAATCAGTTACGGGATATCTGTGCATTACGAGAGTCAGAGTTCTGTTTGAGTTCTGTTCCACAGAACTGTCCGTAACTTGAACTGTTTGCAAGTCAGAAATGAGAGGAGACAGTGGGAGATGATCGCAGGCAGTGGGAGGTGGGAGTCAACAAGAGCAAGTAGAGGCACTATCAGCCAGCCTCACTGACTCAGTGTCATAGTGATAGTGTGGAAACAGACCTTTTGGCCCAACTTGCCCACACCAGCCAACATGTCCCAGCTTTACTAGTCCCACCTGCCAGCATTTGGCACATTTCCCTCCAAACCTGTCCTATCCATGTACCTGTCTAACTGCTTCTTAAATGTTGGGATAGTCCCTGCCTCAACTACCTCCTCTGGCACCCTGTTCCATACATCCACAATCTTTTGTGTGAAAAATGTACCCCTCAGATTCCTATTAAATCTTTTCCCTTCACCTTAAACCTATGTCCTCTGGTCCTCAATTCACCTTCTCTGGGCAAGAGATTCTGTGCATCTACCCGATCTATTCCTTTCATAAACTTATACACCTCTATAAGATCACCTCTCATCCTCTCGCGCTCCAAGGAATACTCAGCCTACTCAACCTCTGCCTATAGCTCAGACCCTCTAGTCCTGGCAACATCCTCAAGAGCAAAGTGGCCTCCATTATTCTTAAATGGAAGAACTTTGGAACCACCAGGACTCGTCATAGAGCTGGCCGCCCGGCCAAACTGAGCAATCGGGGGAGAAGGACCTTGGTCAGAGAGGTGACCAAGAACCCGATGGTCACTCTGACAGAGCTCCAGAGTTCATCTGTGGAGATAGGAGAACCTTCCAGAAGGAGAACTATATCTGCAGTATTCCACCAATTAGACCTTTATGGTAGAGTGGCCAGATGGAAGCCACTCCTCAGTAAAAGGCACATGACAGCCCGCTTGGAGTTTGTCAAAAGGCACCTAAAGGACTCTCAGACCATGAGAAACAAGATTCTCCGGTCTAATGAAACCAAGATTGAACTCTTTGGCCTGAATGCCAAGCGTCACATCTGGAGGAAACGCTCATCACCTGGCCAATACCATATCTACGGTGAAGCATGGTTGTGGCAGCATCCTGCTGTGGGGATGTTTTTCAGCGGCAGGAACTGGGAGACTAGTCAGGATCAAGGGAAAGATGAATGGAGCAAAAGTACAGAGATCCTTGATGAAAACCTGCTCCAGAGCATTCTGGACCTCAGACTGGGGCGGAGGTTCACCTTTTAACAGGACAACGACCCTAAGCACACAGCCAAGACAATGCAGGAGTGGCTTTGTGACAAGTCTGTGAATGTCCTTGAATGACCTTTGACCTGATCGAACTTCTCTGGACCTGAAATAGCTGTGCATTGACTCTCCCCTTCCAACCTGACAGAGCTTGAGAGGATCTGCAGAGAAGAATGGGAGAAATGACCTAAATACAGGTGTACCAAGCTTGCAGCGTCATACCCAAGAAGACTTGAGGCTGTAATCGCTGCCAAAAGGTGCCTGAGTAAAGGGTCTGAATACTTATGGTAAATGAGATATTTCAATTATTAATTTTTAATTACTTTGCAAAAATTTGTAAACACCTGTTTTCGCTTTTTTATAATGTATTGTGTGTAGATTGATGATTTAAAAAAAAAACATTTTAGAAAAAAGCTGCAACGTAACAAAATGCGGGAAAAATGAAGTGTATGTGTGTGCATTCGCGCGCATGCATGGCATTTATTTTTCTCTCTCCTGTTTATTATATGCTGCAAGTAAGAATTTCATTGTTCTATCTGGGACATATGACAATAAAACACTCTTGACCTAAATCATACCCTGTATGGCCAGTAATGAAAACAGAAAATGCAAGACAAACAATTTTGCATTTCTGGTTGAAGAATCTTTCTCAAAACAAGGAATGAAAAAGCTAATTTGCCCTCATCAATGTTTGCGTAGAGAAACATGAAGATTCATCAACCCTTTGTGTAAAAAAAAAATCTAAAAGTCCTAAAATAGCTTCTTCCCAGTCTGAGACAGAATCCTGATTCTCAGCCCTTCAGCCATCAGAAAAAGAGATCGAGAGAGATTATCAGGATAAGGCTAATGTCCATTATTAAGGAAGTGCCTATTGCCACTTAGAAAACAAAAACAGGATTGGGTGGAGACAAGAGTTTAATGAAAGGAAATGTTTGAAGTTTTTGATGAAAAGTCATTGTCCTGAAACATTAATAGGAACCTGATGGGAACTGTTTCCACACAAAGGATGATGGGTATTTGGAACAAGCTGCCAGGGGAGGCATTTGAGGCAAAGATAAACACAAAAGACCAGAAACATCACCCATTCATTTTCCAGAGAGATGCTGCCTGCCCCACTGAGTTATTCCAGCTTTTTGTGTCAATCTTTGGTTTAAACCAGCATCTGTAGTTCCTTCCTAGACATTTGAGACAGTTAGTATAACAACATTCAAAAGATATTTGGAAAGGTACATGGATAGAAAAAATGTAGAGGAATATGGGCCAAACTCGGGCAGATGGGGCATCTTGGTCAGCATAAATAAATTGGGCCGTTGGGTCTGTTTCGGTGCCATATGCCTCGTGTGCTGAGTCACCGTTGACATTATGACTTGCAGAATAGAGAAGGGAAGCTGGTTCATATGACAGATTTGGACTTCCTAAAGGCCATCAATAATATGTTGGAAAATGAACTGTTAAAGGACAGAGCTCTGATACATCTACAAATTTGTAATTACTTCATACTGCTTGCATTACAATACATCATCGCATATTGGAACAAAACAAACTGCTGGAGGAACTTGGTGGGTCAAGCAGGAGCTGTGCAGACTAAGGGAAAGTCAACACTTCAGGTCAAAACCCGGCAACAGGACTAACGTGGGATCTCAACCTAAAATGTTGACCATCGCTTTCCTTCCGCAGATGCTGCACGAGTTCCTCCAGCAGTTTGCTTTTTGTTCTAGAGCCAAGCATCTGCAGTCTCTTGTGACGACACTGCACATGGGAGTACACTGCACTAAAAAGCGACAACTTTATGCTTGACGATTGTCCTCACATTACATGTTCCTGATAGGTCCAAGTATACGGTTGAAAATGCCATCCACAAGTTGGTCAATGGCACAAGGTAATTTGTAAAATAAAAAATTCCAATCGCTATTTTTGAAGAGCTTTTACATTATTTTCATCTTGCATTAATAAAATTAGCAAAAATATGTACCAATACCCAAGAAAATGTGTGTTTAAAATGTCATGATCTTTGGTACAAATTCTGTTGATAGCATCTATATTATGTGTAACAAATAAGAACTTTTCCTGAATATTATATTCACTTATTAAGGACAGTGTACTGGCATATTTTATAATTCAAACAACATCATTGAAATTAGAAAGAGAATAAGTGCATAAGTGATAGGACCAGAATTAGGCCATTCAGCCCATCAAGTCTACTCCACCATTTTATCATGGCTGATCCATCTCTCCCTCCTAACCCCATTCTCCTGCCTTCTTTCCATACCCCCTGACACCCATACTAATCAAGAATCTATCTATGTCTTAAAAATACCCATTGAAAATAGCAGTGTTAGGGGCTCCTGGCTTGTATCAAGGCAATCTTACAGCAAACTAGTTGGATAACCAATCGTTTGCACCTATTAAAGCATATCCAAAAACAAAATCCAGAGCTTTGGACTAGTGCAAGGGTGCTTAAAGAAATACACAAATATCGTATGCAATTCGTTCCTTGGGACCTCCTACACTCAAAAGCATTTAGTGGTGTGAATGCAGTGGGGAAGAAACACCAAGACTTCTCACAAAAATGCATAAATAACTCACTTTCTTTGGCAATGAAAAAGTGCTGAATCACCAACATGCCCATTTTAATTTACAGATTTTAGTTTTGAGAAAGCCACAGCGACAGAGAAAGGGATTACAAGTTCAAGATTTACCCAAATTACCATGTTACTACTTTATGGTCCCTTAATTTACTCTTTCCCCTCCTTTTCTTATTAATTAAAACTACCCAATGAAACAGCTTAAATTCACAACAGAAGGGCAACTTATTTTCTTATCTTCAGTTCTAAATGAAGGCATTCACCTTGAATTGCAACTCTCTTTATAGTGCGGCTGGACTCCGGAGTGCTTCTAGTATTTTTAGTTTTTATTCCAGATTTCATGCATATGCAGTTCCTGGACACAGCCCCAAGTTTTCTTGCATTTCCTGTTTGAATGTTGCAGTCCTGGCTGTTTGGAAAGGCTGTGTTGGCAAGTCTGCCTCACCAGTAGACACATTCACAATCAGGAGACGAAACTGATACACTCAAGTACACAACGACAAATTCATTAGATTTTGGGAGTATGGGCATCTGTTTGGAATACAAATTCCAAGTTTGACATGTACTTCAGCTCTTAAAATGGAAATGCAATAGGAGCCCCATTAGAGCATCTGAAGACCCAAAGTGTCACCTGTCCACGTCCTCCACAGTGCTGCCAGCCCCACTAAGTTACTCCAGCACTTTGTTTCACTCGATTCCAGCATTAGCAATGCCAGATTTCTCCAGACCATCAAACAACTAGAATTTTACTAAACTTTAGTCGCACTGGATAGCACCCAACTGACTATTTAACAGAGGAAATGGAAGTTCATTTTAGACGTCATCCTTTCTTCCACCCCGATGCCTTCCTTCACTCTTCTGCACCAAGACGTGAAGCAACTCTTTAATAATTCCAGTACCTCTGACCATGCTAATTCTATGCAGCAGAGGATGCCAAATTAATTAATATGAAAAGGAGAAATAAATCATGGTGAGAGGAGTAGAAATAAGGAACTGTAGACACCAGTTTAGAAAACAAGTGCTGGAGTAACCCAGCGGCGCAGACAACAACCTGGAGAGCATGGATAGGTGACCCGAAACGTCGCCTATCCATATTCTCCAGAGATGCTGCCTGACCCACTGAGTTAATGCAGCACTCTGTGAAACAAAACCTATCCATGTTCTCTAGAGATGCTGCCTGACCCACTGAGCTACTCTAGCACTGTGCGTCCTTTAAGGTGCGAGACGTGTGTTTACTCATTCGCCTTGGTATCAAGTTAAGTTGCCAAGGTGTAAATACTATTTGTTATCCCCTCCTCCATTAGTTAAATAGATCAAAAACATGCAGAGATCTTCCGGGGGGGGGGGGGGGGGGGGGGGGGGGGGGGGGGGGGGGGGGCTGGTCTTTTTACTAGAGCCCAAAGATACTGACATTGCACTCCCCAAGATTCGAGGCAGCCAGAGTAAACCGCTCATAATTTTATATACTTCTATCAAGTCTCTCCTTAAAATGCGATGTTCCAGAGACATTGTAAAGTGACATGTCAGCTCTTACTGTCAATGCATTTGCTACAAAAGCAAGCATTTCACTACTCTGTCCACTTGTGGACCCCAAGGTCCCATCATATATCAATG
>NC_073400.1:1113865-1196365 GCF_028641065.1 Leucoraja erinaceus | reverse complement strand
ACACACATACACACACACACACATATACATACATACACACACACACATATAGATACACACACACACATGCATATATATATTCACACACATATGCATATATATATATATATATATATATATATTCACATACATCTACATATATATATAACTATATATGCATGTGTATATATAAATATATATATATATACACATACACACAATATTTATATCACACACAAACTAATCAGATGATTGAAACATGAAATAAAGAGAAAAGCAAAATCAACCTGTCTTTTGTCAGATGTACAATGATTTTCCACAAAAATGCACTGAAACACGTTCGTTTTTACCTCTTTCAGGCAATGTGTTTTAGTTCCTGCCTATTTTCAGATTTTCAGTTCAGGAAACTGCTTGCCCCAATGACAAAGACAAGAACACTAGCTCAAAACATAGTGAAATCAAAGAATATAGATTGATTTCCCATCCAATGTTTTTGCTACAAGATTTTTACTGATAAAGTGCTTCCTCAATCAAGTGCACTGTTGGCAGATCAAAGTACAAATGCAAGCAAATCTGTTGAGGGCTCTTTGCATTCTAAACTTCATCTTGCGCAGCCTTTAAGCAAGATGAAAGTTTTAAAACTGCCCATCTCATAAACATTGAAGGAAAATTCTTCAGTCTTCTTGCATCATAAATATGAGAGATTGAGCCGCATGAGCAGATAGTTTAAATCCACATTTCTAATGATCGCAAACATTGTAAAATGCGAGTGCAATTAGGCATGGATTGTATGGAGTTATCCACTAAAGGAAGATATAGCACTCACAATGGCCCTTTCAATCTTTCTGGCAAATGAAAATTAAAAAAAGTAAATGAGAAATAACAGTACATACACGAATGAATGATCTGGATTCAAGGATCAGACTTTCAATAAACAAAACTGCATCTGAGAAGATGAAGCAATCCAGAGCTACATCTACATCAAACTGTAGATTATCAAGAATATATTATGAAATTCTAAAAAAAAATGTAACACAAAAATCTACACAATACACCTTAAAAAATGTACTGCAGAACAAATGTAAAAAAAGTCTTCATATACTCTGTACGTTGATCACTTTAAAATTTGTGATTCCATTTCCATTGGAGAAAAGCATAACATTGTATGCTCCTGAATCAATGGCACAGGTATTAAGCATACATAACTTTAGAATAGGGACCTGTGGTCCTAGTATTAAAAATTAAAAATACAACTGTTGTAAACTTAGATTGACCATCTGGATAAAAAAAAGTTAATGTTATCAGAGGGAGAATAACCAAAATATTTAATTGCTTACTCAGTTAGTTTCATTTTAATCAAGAAACATAGAAAATAGGTGCAGGAGTAGGCCATTCGGCCCTTCGAGCCTGCACCGCCATTCAATGTGATCATGGCTGATCATCCAACTCAGTATCCTGTACCTGCCTTCTCTCTCCCGATCCGTTTAGCCACAAGGGCCACATCTAACTCCCTCTTAAATATAGCCAATGAACTGGCCTCAACTACCTTCTGTGGCAGAGAATTCCAGAGATTCACTACTCTCTCCATGTGAAAAATGTTTTCCTCATTTCAGTCCTAAATGATTTCCCCCTTATCCTTAAAATGTGACCCCTTGTTCTGGACTTCCCCAACATCGGGAACAATTTTCCTGCATCTAGCCTGTCCAACCCCTTAAGAATTTTGTAAGTAACTAAAGTTTCAGGTAACAAAGATCTGAATGTATTGAAATTAGGTAAATTGTCCAATATAATAAAAATCTTATGCACATCTGAAGATATTGATGTCGTGATTGGATCATATATTTTAGGAAATAGGACTTTGAGGGGAAATGGCTCAAGTTACAATTTCCAAAAACATAATTTTATTTCCTCACCTATACCATAATTTGAATTATCCTGAACTTCATACATTATCATTTGCAATTACCCATAAAAAAACGAGCAGTGGAGCCATATCCAACAAACACCACAGTCCCCTCAAGTTAGCGTGTTTAACTCTGGTGGACATCAAAGTATCAATATTCAACCTAATTCTCATAATACATTACTTTAAATAAAAACTTTTGATATCTCCACAAAGAAATCTATACTACACAAGATAGTTGGTATTATTTACAATACAAAACCATGACTGAATTCAAGAGGCAGTTTACACAAGGTAATTTAAGACTTTAAAAGGTTTTCGTTTCGAACAGTACAAGATAGTCCTTCATTATTTTAACCCCACTTCAAAAACCTTACCTGGGTGCAAACACCAATAGTGATAAACAGTGTAAACACCTTTGTAGACAGAAAATCCAGAGCATCAGTTGGTGAGAATCAAATGTCTTGTAGACACTGCAGTGCAGGAGTGCTTCCTCCCTCATCCTTCACAAAGCGTTTTAACACAGCAGCCGCAAATGAAACTCAGACCAGGCGTCTTCTGTTAGTTAACAGTGCAAGCTTATCAGCTAGTTACTGGGCAACTCTATTCATTTTTTAAATACATAAAATGGTCTCCTAGGTCAAAACACTCGAGTTGAAATCTCACTGTGATGAGTTGACAGACAATACCGGTCTGAGTGAGTTTGGGTACCTAAGAAGGACATGCACATCCATGGGGTGTGAAACTGGTATAAGCCACAACGTATCCGTGAAATAAGGCATCAGTAACATAGTAAAAGTATATTTAAACCGACTGCTAGCCCTGACGAAATATCAGACGTATTGTACCTTTTCTTCCTCTTCAAATTAAGAACTCAAATGGCATGCTTTTAAAGCTCCAGGACATGGGGGCACTGCCTCAATTCTAGGCACCAGTCGAGAAAAGCAGAATATTTATTTGGGGAGGCATGGAACGCCTTGTTTTTTTGTTTGGTCATGGGTTGCAAGAGCGAAACTTATTTTCAAGGATTCACAATCTTCAAATACTTCAGATCTGTCGGATCAAAAATAAATCATAACTTTAAAATAACTTTTCTCAAGCAATTCTGGATCTTCAATTAGAACGGTATCACGATGATCAGCCAGTGGTCAATTCTCAGCATTTGGAAATGGGGAAACGCCCCACCATTTCTTTCTTGCAGGCCACTGTTAGGGTAACGGTGACGCTGATGCTTCCTCCTCAAATAACGGGGGTTTCCAAAACAAAATGCCTCGCAAATGTGCACAAGGGGTCATTTTTTTTGCTTCATTCAAACTTACTCCAAGGCAGATATTTTTTTCCTCAAAAGAAAACACATTTTATTGATTTTGGTTGACAACATAATCAGCTCAACGCACGTGTGTCTGTGAACGCCAGTATTCAGTTGGTTGAGCCCGAATAGCTTTTCCTTTTTCCCCCAGTAATCAGTTATAAACAGCACACAGCAGCAGATCATTTTCCCCTCAAAACACAGGACCTGGTTTCACATTAGAAGATACAGGAACTTTTTTATATATTTTTCAAGCTGCCATTCCAGCTCTTTAAAAACAAACAACAGAAATTTCCCCCTGCAAAAGGCCATTTTACTTCACACAAATATCGTCTTCAGCTTGTACGAAATTCCAGCGGAAGTCTCCTCCTCAGGTTTGTCATTCAAACATTGTCATTGAATTTTGCAGGAAAGAAATATCAAATTAGACAAAAACATGCAACAGCAGCTTCTACATAACTAACAATAATACAGTAATTGTACATATAGCCTCAACAAAAAAAAACATCACTAAAGAAATTCTGTTGGCATGCTACTGAATAACTGGTTCTTACTAAGGCACCCATAAGACCCTAGCTTTCTTAAACAAATGCTTTGATGCAGAGTTGTCAAAGACATGGTGTAAAAGCTGATATTTTTCTCCAAGATAAAAGTCCTATGTTAAATAGCCCCCAAGCA
The DNA here is from genome assembly GCF_028641065.1 of Leucoraja erinaceus. Classification (NCBI taxonomy): domain Eukaryota; kingdom Metazoa; phylum Chordata; class Chondrichthyes; order Rajiformes; family Rajidae; genus Leucoraja; species Leucoraja erinaceus. The sequence continues at coordinate 1,192,496 of NC_073400.1, read as the reverse complement.
AAGCTTTCAAAAGCGAGTCTGCAGACTTGCCTTCAGTAACTCTTCTTCATTTTCATTTACAATCAAAATCTAACACTGGTTCCATTTACAGATTGAAAAACAAAATTAAGACCACTTATTTGCATATTGGGGATATCTGCACGAAAATAGTGTGTGCCATGGCTGTCAGGAAATGGAAAGAGAATAACGTGTTGGACTTTGAGAAATGTTATAAAATGTTTATATTGATAGTTGTGTCCAAGACTAACTGGCTCAATCACAGGTAATTTAAAACATACCCAATTCATACTGGTCCTCCAACCAAATCAACGGGCTGCAGCAGCACAATGGCTAAACACTGTGTAGCAAGTCTCCAAAAGGTCACCTGCCTCTGCTGGAACATTACACTTCCAGCAATGAACAGTTAAATCTGAACATGCTACACTGGGCAGTGACACCACATCGGGCTGCCTACAGTTTAGCTCATTTCTGTAAAAGGATCAGGTTGGGGGTAGGGGGCAGAAAGAGGAAAAAAAAGTGGATCAACAACATTATGCAGAGGAAAACAAGGAAAATACTGATAACACTAGCTATTCTGGACTTTTTGAGTATCTGGTTACAGTGGCAACAATCAAGCCTGAAGAAGAATGAGCTGGCTGCTTCTCTTCACAATTACAGATGAGTGGAAGAAGCAGGCAAAGACTAAGCAAGCCAAGGGCAATGAGGATAATACCCAACTTTTAAAACTAAGCCTACATTTGAGAGTTTAAAACTAAGCTTACAATTGGAATACGACTGTCTTTCCAAACTGGTATATTAGACACCAGTGTAAGCAAACCTAGGAAATTGCCCAGTAAATCTACAGGGGTTTGAAGCAAATTAGAAAATCTTTACTGAAAGGAGCTCTAAACTTGATACATCGTCATTTTTTTTAGAAAGCCAACATTAACACTCATCTGACTCTATACTGGGCTTAACTCTATTGTCCAAATATGTTCAAGTTATCATTAGACATAGAAGATAATCTAACTTGCAAAATAATTGCACATTTTGTGCACCTAGACCATGAGGCAACTTTCCAATTGTCCATGTTATGATTGTGATTAAATCATTCAACTAAAACTACTTTTGTTTCCATTTCACTGCTTAAAATTATTCAAAATAATAGTGCACACAGACTGCCTTTCATAAATTAATCCCCATGCCAATTTAATTAGACAATCAAAGCTCGGCAGTTCAGACATACCTAGTTTGTGCATATTTTCCATTCTCCAAAGTACCATACAAAGATGGCAAAAGTACCCATTGAGCTTTAAGCACAAAAAGTGTCCCTAAATTTCAGTTTTTTAAAAGTTTTTTGTCATCACTCTTGGCGGAATTTGTTGGCAACATGTTAGTATGTACATGCTTCCACCTAATTAGACACAAGACTGCACAAGATGCTGGAATCAGGAGCAAAACAAAGAATGCTGCAATTAACATTTCCGGTCAGAATCCCACACCGGTATTAATCCCGGAATGTTAATTCCTCCTCCTCCCTCCCCCCCACCACCACAGATGCTACTTGACCTGTTGAGTTTGTCCAGCGGTCGTCTTATTGTTTCACATAATTTACGTTGCCGAATTGAAACTATCATTAGAAAAGGACTGTTATAACAGAACAAAGATAAAATTACTCCTTGGATTGTGCGGCACACAGCAAAAATTGCTGCATTAAAATGGGCTAGAGATTTCTTATAAAAAAACCCTCTCAAGCATTTCCATTTACCCATACACAAGGGATGTGGGATGTGGTAGAGGGATTGTTTTGCAATGCATTTCCCTTTATTTTCTTCCCTCCTTTGAATGTTCCCATTCACAGCTCCAAAGATCCCAATAGCAATCTCTCAGAGGAGCTGTGCCATTCAATCCTCGAGCAGAGGTCAGGAGTAAGCACCTGCTCCCAGCATGAGCTCCAACGGCACAGTGAGAGTTCAGCTGGTGAAGGAGAAGGATCTTCTCACGGCTAATAGGGAGAAATAATTATTGGCATCCTTACTAATAACACCCATATCCTTTTTTTTTTTACAAAACCCATTTAAAATTTACCCCAGGGAAGAAACGACGTTTCAGTCACAGCAGCTAGATCTGCAGATTGAACAAAAAACAGGCAAAAAGAGCACAGGAAAGCAGTGTTCTTTTTTTCAAAAGAAATGTAAAGCAGTGGCCACATCCAATCCCAAGTCCTTGAGAACAGAACTGTAAAAAATAAACTACACAGTTTAACCCTGCAAACTAAAGCAATCTTTGTGAGGGCAAGCACTGATTCTCAGCGCTTTTATGTGAAAGTTTAGGGAACTGGGAAAGGGATTTTTTTCTCCCATAAATCTGGAAAGAGTGATAAAAATGTCAAGTAAGCAGAGCAGTAAAAATCTGTGGAGGCACAAATGACTGGGGATGCTGGAATCTTAAGTAAAACACAAATTACTGAAGGAACTCACTGGGTCAGACAGCATCTGTGGAGGAAATGGACAGACGTTTTGGGTCGGGACCTGAAAAAAAGCGCTTGACCCAAAACATCGCCTGTCCATTCCCTCCGAAATGCTGCCTGACCTGCTGAGTTACTCCAGCACTTGGTATTTTACTCAATAACCGTCTGTGAGATCCTAAATTAACCATTTGTTCACATCACATTGACTGAACTGCTGAGCGTTTAAAGCCTTCTCTGGTTTGGTGAGATTCCCACAATTTTGCAATTTATTTGTATTAGTCAGTGTGCACTGGCATACATTTACATTTTTTCATTTGAAATAATGTTTATATCACATTTCATGCCTGTATACTTGTTCAAACAGCCTCTCATTGGGGCAAGAAACACAGCAAATGAAATAGTTGCCTGTTTTGCGGCAAATTATTAACTGACTGCCACACAAGAATGGAAGCGCTGGTTTTGTTTCTTAAACACAAATGACAATGTCCAACTGTACATAGATATGTAGCATCAAAACCTGCAAATCCAGACAGTGTGCAAATCTCACCTAAAATTTCTTTCACATCATCTCAAGTGATGAGCAGCACTTTGTTTATAGATTCCAGGGAATAAATCTGTCAAGGTGTTAGCTTCAGTTTTTTTTCTTCCCCATGTTGAATTAGATTTGATCATATCTCACAAAACCCAGATTAATGGGAAAACAAAATGTATAAAACATATTATGATGCCTGTCAAGCTCTCATATCATTGATGCTGCAAACAGCACAATGTATAAAAGGTGCTGACAATTTCTGGGTTGGTAAAAGACCTATGTAAATGCTCATACTGAATGAGCATTCACCCCCCCACCCCACCCACTCCCAAAACAACCCTCCACAGAACAAGTATACAGGCAGGCATATTTTCAGAAAGTCACACATTTTTGTTAAACCCAGGATTTGTGGTATTTAATCCATCATTGCCTTAACACATGGCCCAAAAGTTCTCTTTATTGCCCACTCGGTAGTTGGAAACGCTTAAGTTACTCTCTTTGGGCATGTTAAATATTAATAAACACCTTTGCAGCCTTTGGACTGAGATCCATATGATTAAAAAAGATTTTCCAAATCATTTGGCAAAAGGCAAAAAATGATGTTTCAGTGTTTGAGAATTAATGGTGTCCAAAAGATATTAAGTGCAAAAAAAAAAAACTGCCTACAATGTTTACAGCACATTACATATAACAGTTTGCAAGGTGTCTGTACTCCAATATCAGTTACCTCATTTACAAAACCAGAAAATTACTAGATTTTGAACAAATGTTTTGCCCTTCAATAAAGATTTCAGTAATAATGTTAAGTATGACTCTTGGGACTCTGTGTTTCCAATAATATAATCTGCTTGAAGAAACAACCACTGGCTTCCAGCACTGACAGGTATGCGTTACCTTAAACAATGCAGGAAGCATTCAAGCTTTATACAATTCACGGCTTTTGTTCAATACTGAGAGATTGTGTATTTAAATAGTACTGGATACTGGAGGTTGAAATAAAATAAGAATAAGGGTAAAAGGACCGAATTTAAGGATGCAATCCTTTTTATTTAATTAAAAGGAAAAGGCAAGGTGGGTGGTGAATAAAAAATGTGTGGGCTATTTGACTTAAAGACACGTACGTGGCCATAAGCCCATTATAGAAGTGGCCATATTTGGTATTAGGTGAGCATATGCTGAGGGAGGGCGAAGAATTTCACATAACTAACTACTGTACAATCAACTGGGTACAGACCCTGTAACAGATGCAAGGCTGTTGAGCCAGTTGGTAGTTCTGCAGTAGGAAGATAGATCCTTTTGAGAACAATGTGGTTCGTGTCTGACAAAAGGAAACAAAGCACTGGAGTAATTCAGCAGGTCAGGCTGCATGTCTAGAGAACGTGGATAGGTGATGTTTCGGGTCGGGACGTTACCCATCCATGCTCTCCAGAGATGCTGCCTAACCTGATGAGTTACTCCAGCACTTTGTGCCCTTATGTGTACTAACCAGCATCTGCAGTTCCTTCTTTTTACAAAGTGTCTGCCAGCTCTTTCACGTTTTGCAGTTTGTTGAGTTTTACCCCTTTGTATCCCATACATATCACAATACACAACCACATCAAACAGTACAATCTCAATTCTAAGCTGCACCACGTACAATTATTATAACTAGACAGTCTTCTTCAGATTTGGCCAGGGCTCGAGCAGAGGTTTGCAGATACTGTTGAGAAAAATCACATGGAGGGAAAGCATGGAGCACACCTGTGTGGTCCTTCTCTTTGCTGCCTCCAACAGGCAGGCTGATGACTCCAGCAGCCTGCTTTTGTTTTAGGTAGGACACCAAGTTCCTCAGTGGTCGCTGTGGTGAAGTGGCTTGCTCTAGGCCAGAGGACATTCCTTCCACATTTTCCATGCTGTTTAAAGCTGGTACGGCCAATAGCACACAATAACCATTGGTGCCAGATGCTTTGATGCGTCTTGTTACCTCATCCAATTTAGGCTGATCCAGTCGTAAGCGCTGAGTGATTTTTAACTGTGCTACCTTTCCACCAGTCGAGACATCCACTAATAAGTTGGTTGCAACGCTCAGATCACCCTCGAGGAAGTGCATGTTTGTGGAGAACGAACTATTTTTCAGAACCAGCATTCCGTGCCAGGCTACGTTCAGTTTGCGATCATGTTCCTGAAAGTTGTCAGATGCTTTGGCATTGAGATCGGACTTTGATTTGCTCCTCAGGGGGCTCACGCACTCAATAGTTCTATGCTTGCGATCTTTCTCCTTTTCCAGTAAGCTTGTGGCTTTGGCCTCATGTTTGCCACAAGAGACTTTTTCTGTGCTGTTACGCCGGTCTCTGCTGGGTGAATACCGCTCGTTCTTTGCATCACGGTCAGAGTCACTGTGACGCCCACCATCTCGGCTGCTATTGCCCGGGCTGCGATCTGGTGAAATACAACGACGCTTTCTGGACCTATCGTTACTGGGTGAGCAATCAGTCGGGCGCACATCCACAGGTCCTCTCCTTTTCCTTCTTTGGTCCCAAGTCTGCAAGATATGTTCACGGTCACGGTCAAGAGACCAGCTATCCCGGACTTCGCGATCAATGTGCTCGAACGGTTCATGGCTAGTTCGATTCCTTTCCCGAACAGACAGGACATGCCAATCATTGCCTGGAAAAAGGTCCCTTTCTCGAAAATGCATTGGGGGAGAGTTCCTTTCCCTACCCCTCAGACACTCTGCACCACGAGGAAGGAGGCCATCTCCAAGTAAATCAAAATGGGGAAGAGGCAAGGCCTGTAGATACTGTTGAGGGTATCGATGCTCAGTGTCAGCAAAGTCAACTCTTAGCCGCCGATCTGGTCCACCCAAGGGAAAGCCGCGCATCTGAGTGCAAGCAGCTTGAGCAGCATCCAGGCTTTCATACTGAATGTAAGCCCAGCTGTCGCCTTTTCTGTAGTCAATCGATCTGATGGTACCAAAGCGGTCAAATTCCCTTGCAAGACCAGCTACAGGAACCCAGGCACCTAATCCACCAACCCACAAGCGAGTAGTGGGAGTTGCTTTCCCATAACCAATCTTAATGGGATTTCTTCCAATCACCTTGCCAGACATTGCAATCTTAGCTCTGTGAGCCATGTCTAAATTTTCAAATTTCAAGAAGCCATACGAGTTTCCTTGACCTCGAGGAGGCCTTTTGATATCCACCTCCAAGATAACTCCAAACCTCTCAAATGCGAGCAAAAGATCATTTTGTGAAACAGAAGGATCCAGGTTTCCAATAAACAATGTCCTATTTGCTCGCTTGTCATCTTCTGGCAAGATGTCATCTTCCCTGAACGCAGTTCTCTCAAGTGCATAGGCAGCTCGCCCACGGCCTTCATAAAAGGCATAATCACGTTCTCTCTCCAAGTCTCTCTGGGGAGGTGGTGGTGGTGGTGGAGGTGGTGGTGGAGGTGGTGGCACGATTTGCCGGCCCAAAGAACTACGCTGTTGAGCTCGATGTTCTCTGTACCCAAGTGCAGCTGGCGATAGAGATCTCTGTCTATGACGATTGGCCTGGACACTGGGTGCAGAATACCCATCCAACTCGGGCGAGTAACTTCTTCCCTTTGGTGGAGGATAAACTGTTTCAATTTTTAGAGGACGATCGTGTAGCACCAATCTGCCCTTGGCATGCCTGGCAGCCTTTGCATCCTCAGAGTGCCTGAAATTCACCAGGGCCACCCTTTCATCCCCATCCCTTGATATTTTCACACTAACATCCCCAAACTTCTTGAACTCATGGAAAAGACCATCCTCGATGGCACCATCGCTCAACTGGGAACCCAAATTGCTGATCTTCAAAGTTTTGTATTCACCAGGTTGTCTCTCATTTCTACTAGTCCTTGAAGAAGCAGAAGACAGACTCAAATTATTAGCAGTCCGGTTGGGGGCATAGACATCGTAATCTCGGTTATTGGTCCTTTTGCCGCTGATATTGCGAGTCCTCTTGGCATTGCCATGATTCTTGTTGTTCCTGTTGATGCTGTTGTGATTATTCCCCATTTTCCTGGGCTGCTGGTGGTGGCCTCCTCGCCTTTCCTCCCCTCGTTTGCCACCAGCTTTGGGCGAGACGTCTTTTTCCTTCATATTCCTTCGGGGTCGCAGTTTAAATCCCGGTCGAGGCGGATAGCGGGCTGAGATCCTGTGTGTGCGGGGATGTGGGGAGCAGAGAGCACTGCGTGGTGCCGCCGTGGCCGTGGCTCCTGCCGGGCCGCCCGTCCTTCCTTCCTTCACTGAAGCGGCTTCATGGCCTTCGGTCTAGGGGCGGGCGGGGTGGCGGGCGAGGGGGCTGGCGCTAACGCGGGCACAGATACAGACCACAGGTACAGACGATGCCGCCGCCGTCCCCGGGGTGAGCGGCCGCCCGATGGCCCACACAGCTCGGTGTTTACGCGGTATTTTCGGTGCAGATGTTGAGCGACGCCGCGGATCCACTCAGCTCGCGGCCGCCATCTTGTCCATAATCCCGCCCCTTTCCCCCGCGCGCTGATTGGTCCCCGCGCCCGTCACTCAGCCCCACAATGGCGGCGGGAACAAGTTTTATTTGTGATGACGCGGCGCGGGGGTCGAGTGGGCTTCACATTACGGCTCTCGTAGCAGCAACAACAAGAAATAATATATGTGCGACTTGGGCCCAACTAAACAAGTTGCTCGGCTCGTCCCGCCCACGCCGGCTGATCATTGGCCCGGCCCTATGGCGGCCTGGTCTATGACTGGCTGCCTCACACGTCAATCAGCCCGCAACCACGCCCCCTCCTTATATAACCCCATTTATGGCACTTTTACCCAAAGAAGTGATCTTTGCTTTCACCACATCCTAATCCGCTGTCAATGGAGATCCATCTGTGTCTACTTTGGCCATCCAGCCAATTGCTCACATTCTCATTGTTCACCGGGCTGCATCACATTGAAACAAGCCCTTTGGATCCAACTTGGCATCTAGGGCTAGTGCATTTGGCCCATATCTCTCTAAACCTTCGATACGAAAAACTGCAGTAATTCAGAGTCTGGCTGAATTCCTTTTTGTGTCTATCTGCAGTTCCATAGTGCACATTCTTTCTAAACCCTGCCAGTCCATGTCCCTGCCCTTTTCAAAGTCAGAATTACAGTCTTTGTAACTTATGTTGAATAATTTCTGCCACTTGTCACGTCTTGTAAGGTGGGACTAGTGTAGATGGAACCTCTTGGACGACATGGGCTAGTTTGAATTTCTGAATTTCTTTATCCAGAGGGTGGTGAATCTGTAGAATTCGCTGTCACAGATGGCTGTGGAGGCCAAGTCATTGTGTATTTTGAAAGCTGAGATTGACAGACTCTTGATTTGAAAGGGTGGCAAAGGTTATAGAAACATAGAAATTAGGTGTAGGAGTAGGCCATTCGGCCCTTCGAGCCTGCACCGCCATTCAATATGATCATGGCCGATCATCCAACTCAGTATCCCGTACCTGCCTGCTCTCCATACCCCCTGATCCCCTTAGCCACAAGAGCCACATCTAACTCCCTCTTAAATATAGCCAATGAACTGGCCTCAACTACCCTCTGTGGCAGAGAGTTCCAGAGATTCACCACTCTCTGTGTGAAAAAAGTTATTCTCATCTCGGTTTTAAAGGATTTCCCCCTTATCCTTAAGCTGTGACCCCTTATCCTGGACTTCCCTAACATCGGGAACAATCTTCCTGCATCTAGCCTGTCCAACCCCTTAAGAATTTTGTAAGTTTCTATAAGATCCCCTCTCAATTACCTAAATTCTAGAGAGTATAAACCAAGTCTATCCAGTCTTTCTTCATAAGACAGTCCTGACATCCCAGGAATCAGTCTGGTGAACCGTCTCTGCACTCCCTCTATGGCAATGATGTCCTTCCTCAGATTTGGAGACCAAAACTGTACGCAATACTCCAGGTGTGGTCTCACCAAGACCCTGTACAACTGCAGTAGAACCTCCCTGCTCCTATACTCAAATCCTTTTGCAATGAAAGCTAACATACCATTCGCTTTCTTCACTGCCTGCTGCACCTGCATGCCTACCTTCAATGACTGGTGTACCATGACACCCAGGTCTCGCAGCAACTCCCCCTTTCCCAATCGGCCACCATTTAGATAATAGTCTGCTTTCCCGTTTTTGCCACCAAAATGGATAACCTCACATTTATCCAGATTATACTGCATCTGCCAAACATTTGCCCACTCACCCAGCCTATCCAAGTCACCTTGCAGTCTCCTAGCATCCTCCTCACAGCTAACACTGCCCCCCAGCTTAGTGTCATCCGCAAACTTGGAGATATTGCCTTCAATTCCCTCATCCAAATCATTAATATATATTGTAAATAGCTGGGGTCCCAGCACTGAGCCTTGTGGTACCCCACTAGTCACTGCCTGCCATTTTGAAAAGGACCCGTTTACTCCTACTCTTTGCTTCCTGTTTGCCAGCCAGTTCTCTATCCACATCAATACTGAACCCCCAATGCCGTGTGCTTTAAGTTTGTATACTAATCTCTTATGTGGGACCTTGTCGAAAGCCTTCTGGAAGTCCAGATACACCACATCCACTGGTTCGCCCCAATCCACGCTAGTAGTTACATCCTCGAAAAATTCTATAAGATTCGTCAGACATGATTTACCTTTCGTAAATCCATGCTGACTTTGTCCAATGATTTCACCACTTTCCAAATGTGCTGCTATCCCATCTTTAATAACTGACTCTAGCAGTTTCCCCACTACCGATGTTAGACTAACTGGTCTGTAATTCCCCATTTTCTCTCTCCCTCCCTTCTTAAAAAGTGGGGTTACATTTGCTACTCGCCAATCTTCAGGAACTACTCCAGAATCTAAAGAGTTTTGAAAGATTATTACTAATGCATCCACTATTTCTGGAGCTACTTCCTTAAGTACTCTGGGATGCAGCCTATCTGGCCCTGGGCATTTATCGGCCTTTAATCCATTCAATTTACCCAACACCACTTCCCGGCTAACCTGGATTTCACTCAATTCCTCCAACTCCTTTGACCCGCGGTCCCCTGCTAATTCCGGCAAATTATTTATGTCTTCCTTAGTGAAGACGGAACCAAAGTAGTTATTCAATTGGTCCGCCATATCCTTGTTCCCCATGATCAACTCACCCGTTTCTGACTGCAAGGGACCTACATTTGTTTTAACTAATCTCTTCCTTTTCACATATCTATAAAAACTTTTGCAGTCAGTTTTTATGTTCCCTGACAGTTTTCTTTCATAATCTATTTTTCCTTTCCTAATTGAGCCCTTTGTCCTCCTCTGCTGGTCTTTGAATTTCTCCCAGTCCTCCAGTATGCTGCTTTTTCTGGCTAATTTGTACGCATCATCCTTCACTTTGATACTATCCCTGATTTCCCTTGTTATCCACGGATGTACTACCTTCCCTGATTTATTCTTTTGCCAAACTGGGATGAACAATTTTTGTAGTTCATCCATGCAGTCTTTAAATGTCTTCCATTGCATATCCACCGTCAACCCTTTTAGAATTAATTGCCAGTCAATCTTGGCCAATTCACGTCTCATACCCTCAAAGTTACCTTTCTTTAAGTTCAGAACCATTGTTTCTGAATTAACAATGTCACTCTCCATCCTAATGAAGAACTCAACCATATTATGGTCACTCTTGCCCAAGGGGGCACGTACAACAAGATTGCTAACTAACCCTTCCTCATTACTCAATACCCAGTCTAAAATAGCCTGCTCTCTCGTTGGTTCCTCTACATGTTGATTTAGATAACTATCCAGCATACATTCCAAGAAATCCTCTTCCTCAGCACCCCTGCCAATTTGATTCACCCAATCCATATGTAGATTTAAGTCACCCATTATAACTGTTTTGCCTTTGTCGCACGCATTTCTAATTTCCTGTTTGATACCATCTCCAACATCACTACTACTGTTAGGTGGCTTGTACACAATACCCACCAGCGTTTTCTGCCCCTTAGTGTTTCACAGCTCTACCCATACCGATTCCACATCCTCCAAACTAATGTCCTTCCTTTCCATTGCATTAATCCCCTCTCTAATCAGTAACGCTACCCCACTTCCTTTTCCTTTCCCTCTATCCCTCCTGAATATTGAATATGTTCAGCTCCCAGCCTTGGTCACCCTGGAGCCATGTCTCCGTGATCCTAACTATATCATAGTCATTAATAGCTATCTGCACATTCAACTCATCCAGCTTATTACGAATGCTCCTTGCATTCAGACACAAAGCCTTCAGGCTTGTTTTTACAACACTCTTACCCCTTATACAATTATGTTGAAAAGTGGCCCTTTTTGATTTTTGCCCTGGTTTTGTCTGCCTGCCACTTTTACTTTTCACCTTGCTACCTATTTCGTCTACCCTCATTTTGCACCCCTCGGTCTCTACGCTCACACATTTAAGAAACCCTTTCCCTTTAACTCCATCCTCCACTATCCCATTCAACACCCCACCCCCCTTATTCAGTTTAAAGCCACCCGTGTAGCAGTGGCAAACCTGCCTGCCAGAATGCTGGTCCCACACCTGTTAAGATGCAATCCGTCCCTTTTGTACAGTTCCCCCTTACCCCAAAACAGATCCCAGTGATCCAAGAATCTAAATCCCTGCCCCGTGCACCAGTTCCTCAGCCACACGTTCAGGTCCCGTATCTCCCTGTTCCTGCTCTCGCCAGCACGGGGAACTGGAAGCAAACCGGAGATAACAACCCTGGAGGTCCTGCTTTTCAACATTTTTACGAGCTCTCTAAAGTCACGCTGCAGAATATTCATCCCCTTCTTTCCGACATCGTTTGTGCCGACATGCACTACCACTTCCGGATGTTCACCTTCGCCCCTGAGGATTTTCTGCACTCTGTCCGTGACATCCTGGCACCGGGAAGCCAGCACACCATCCTCGCATCCCGTCTGTTGCCGCAGAAACCCCTGTCCGTACCTCTCACGATGGAGTCTCCCACTACAATGGCCTTGCCTGCCTTAGGCATTTTTGGTTTTGGCTCAACAGCCCTATTCGCATCGCAAGCCAGTCCGCCACTCACGTCTTCTGTCCCAATAGCTTCTAAGCGGATGAACCTGTTTACAAGAGGTACACCACCCGGGGACGTTGGCATTCCATGCTTCCCTCCCTTTCTCACTGTCTCCCACCTTCTCTCTTCCAGTACCTTAGGTGTAACAATCGTACTGTAGGACTTATTGAGGAACGACTCCGTTTCTCGTACGAACCGGAGGTCATCCACTTGCTTCTCCAGTTCCCCAACACGGCCCTTCAGGAGCTCTACCTGGATGCATTTTTCGCATTTGTAGCAGCCAGAGGCACCAGCGGTGTCCTTGACCTTCCACATACTGCAAGCATCGCACTGAATCAGCTTGCCTGACATCTCCTTCTTTTGTCTCTACCTCTCAAGCGTATTGCGTGGTCTCCTCTCCTCAGCCGAAGACTCTCGAGCCAAAGACTCACACTTTACTCACAGGGCACTTCCCTCACAAGGCCGCTCACTCACTGCCACTCGCTAAGAGCTGTCCTGCTTCAATTGACTGATAAATTGCCTGATTTTCCAATTTACAAAGCAAATTCCTCAGTTTTCAACTGTTTTCACCCCTCTGACTCACTTCTCTCCTCCCACTTGGGCTAGAGCCAATCAGTCGTATCTCTTGCTAATCTGTTGCTGCTGTTGTTCCTCCCAAATCTACAGCAGTTCTGAACAAAGACTGTCCGGCCTTGGCCTTTAACTGTTTTCACCCCTCTCCTCCCACTTGGGCTAGAGCCAATCAGTCTTATGGGGAGAAGGCACAAGAATGGGGTTGAGAGGGAAAGATAGATCAGCCATGATTGAATGGTGGAGTAGACTCAATCAACCAAATGGCATAATTCATCTCCTGTCACTTATGAACTTGGGCCAAAAGGGCCTTTCTCTGTACTGTCTGACTGTGACTCCATTTTGTTTCCTCTCCAGAATTACATAAGCTTCACATACTAGAGTAGACCATTAGTGCTGTCATGGTTCTCGTCTTAAATACATTTAGCATCTTGGGCCTTGCTGTGTTCAGTGTTGGGTCACACCCCTTGTATGACCCCGTTGTGTCCAGTTGAGGGTTTAGTTTGTAGCGGGTTTTTAAATGTGTATGTGTGGGGGGTGGGTGGGGGAAACTTTTAAATCTCTTCCCTGCATTGAGACCCGACCTTTTACCTGTCGGGTCTCTGTTGCCATTGGGGCCTAGCGCCGTGGAGCGGCCTCCAACCGGAATGACCTGGAGGCTCAATTCACGGAGCCTGTGGAGCTGTGGAGCTGCGGACCTACCTTCGTGGAGTTAGCCAGCCTCAGAGCGTGGAGAGCTGCAGCGGCGAGCTGCTGCGACCCGACTCCGGTGGATGGTGACATCGGGAGCCCGCGGGTCCCCGGTGGGAGACTGCTTTGTGGGGCACCGGCAACAGCGACTTCTCCCGCTCGAATTGCGGGGTTCAGAGTGACCTGGAGCGGGGCCTTACAACGCCCGTCGCGGCTTTAAATTGCCGCGGACTTGCTAGCGCCCGCCGGGGGCTCCAACGTCAAGACCCGGGGCAGGGCCTTACATTCCCTGGCGTGGCTTTGAGTGGCCACGGATTTGCTAGTGCCCGCCGGGGCCTTTGACTTCGAGGATGAGGATCCTCGACTTCCTCATCCACAGACCACAGTCTGGTCGTATTGGTGGAAATGTGTCAGCCTCGATAACAATCAGCACGGTAGCACCTCAAGGCTGCGTGCTCAGCCCCCTGCTGTACTCACTCTATACCCATGACTGCGTAGCGAACCACAGTACGAACTCCATCATCAAGTTCGCTGACGACACCACTATTGTGGGGCGTATCACTGATGGGGATGAGTCAGAATACAGAAGAGAGATCGAGCAACTGTCCATATGGTGCGTACGCAACAACCTGGCCCTCAACACCAGCAAAACCAAGGAACTGATTGCGGACTTTGGAAGGAGTAAGAGGGGGACCCACAGCCCCATTTATATCAATGGGTTGATGGTTGAAAGGGTCAAGAACTTCAAATTCCTGGGCGTGCACATCTCTGAAGATCTTTCCTGGAACGAGAACACTAACGCAATTATCAAAAAAGCTCATCATCGCCTCTACTTCCTGAGAAGATTACGGAGAGTCGGTTTGTCAAGGAAGACTCTCCCTAACTTCTACAGGTGCACAGTAGAGAGCATACTGACCGGTTGCATCGTGGGTTGGTTCGGCAATTTGAGCGCCCTGGAGAGAAAAAGACTACAAAAAGTAGTAAACACTGCCCAGTCCATCATCGGCTCTGACCTTCCCTCCATCGAGGGGATTTATCGCAGTCGCTGCCTCAAAAAGGCTGGCAGTATCATCAAAGACCCACACCATCCTGGCCACACACTCATCTCCCTGCTACCTTCAGGTAGAAGGTACAGGAGCCTGAAGACTGCAACAACCAGGTTCAGGAATAGCTACTTCCCCACAGCCATCAGGCTATTAAACCTGGCTCGGACAAAACTCTGATTATTAATAACCACTTTCTGTTATTTGCACTTTACCAGTTTATTTATTCATGTGTGTATATATTTATATCATGGTATATGGACACATTTATCTGTTTTGTAGTAAATGCTGTTTTCTGTGTGCTTAAGCAAAGCAAGAATTTCATTGTCCTATACAGGGACACATGACAATAAACTCACTTGAACTTGAACTTGGACCTCGATTTCGGGAGAGGAATGGAGAGCAGGGGAGAGATAAGACTTTGCCTTCCATCATAGTGAGGAGGAGACTCACTGTGATGGATGTTTGTGTGAATTGTGTTGGTGTGTGTCTTGGTTCTTTTCTTGTATGGCTGCAGAAACCAAATTTGGTTTGAACCTCATGTGAGGTTCAAATGACAAATAAAAGGTATTGTATTGTAGCGATGGAATTCCTTCTCATCTGACCCCAAAATATTCTGCCTCTTATTCTGAGACAAATGAGCCTGTCCCACATGGGCCTGTCCCACTTAGGTGACTGCAGGAGACTATGCAGTCGCCACATGTTCGTGGGTGGTTACCGGGTCGTGTCCTTCATGGTCGTGAGGAGTTCCCGCATTCTGGGAACTAGTCGCGGCCTCATTATGGTCACCACAAATTTTTCAACATGTTGAAAAATTAGCGGCGACCAGACTAAAGCCGCCAAGGAGGGTAGCGAGAATTCTCACGCCATAGGTTGGTTGCCAGGAGGTCCTCGTGGGTTGCCAGGAGGTCGAAGGTTCTCGTAGGTTGTAGCTAGTGCTGACCGGTGAAATTCATTGGCTCATTGGGAAAAAAACCCTTAAACAGTAGTTTTAAGAAACAAGGATTGCCGACCAGTAATATTAATGTCCGCCGAGCTTCACAAACGTGTACCTCTGGCTTCTCAAAAGCTGTCTCCACTCCTTCTTCCCCTTTCTACCCCCTCTCCACCCTTTTAAAGGGCTTACGTGACCCTTCCCGTACACTGTGCTTTCACCGTCTTAATTACAGCGCCAACCATCCTGTTCATCGCGGTGTGTGTATGTATCAGATTGGCTTTGCACCGTGTAAATTTCACTCAGCGCTTCCCCCACTTGCCCTGTCCCCCGCCTGCATAATGGGCTGATGAAGGAAGCTATGTGTGTGTGTGTTCCACTCTGACAGTCACCGTTCCAGTCGCTGGTTTTTCAGGCGACTGCCGGCGATTTGAAAAATCGTCAAAGTGGGACAGGCCCATAGCACAGCATAGATACAACAGGCTAACCCATTCCTGTCTTTACAAAGGTTCAGCACAAGTACATTGTATATTTGTACGTGTAAAAAATGCTTGGGCAGGTACGTGGATGGGAAAGGATATGGACAAATGAGACTAGGTCAGTTTGGTAACTTGGTCAGCATGATTGAGTTGGGCCGAAGGCCTGTTAATGTGCTGTATAGCTGTTCCTCTTTGTAGTAGCACAAGAATGAGAGAAATTCATGCAGTGTTACTAATGGAATGAGTGCTAAAGGTGGTCCTAATAGCATTGTATTTCTTGTATATGCAATATCCTCTGCCCAGGGTATAAGGCTGTATCTGTTCGTTCATTTGTTTGTTTGTACACGGCAGCCAGCCAACAGTCACTTGTCTTTTTTGTTTTTTTCCCACTTTTAATTTTAATTTCAAGTTTTTGTGTACCTTGTTGTGTGTTGTGACTACAGACCAACTTCCCTCCGGGGATGAATAAAGTTGTATCATATGGTATATTTTTGAGGTTTATTGTTAGATGCACATGTACGGTGAGGTACAGTTACAATGAAAATCGTACTTGCAATGGAACTACAGGCACATAGACTCAGAGAACATCCAAAAACACACTGTGTACACCAATCTCACCAGCAATTATTTTAAAAAACTGCAAAAAACACATAATTGGTGCAAAAACAGAATTTTAAAATGACAGTTTCATGACAGTGCAAGAGATAGTCCTTAATGTTCCTTTGCTGAGGTAGCATTAGAGTTGTGCGGGTCGGGTTCAGAACATGACAGTGACAAGAAAGTAGTTGTTCCTGAACCTGGTGGTGTGGGACTTGAGGCCTCTGTATTACCTGCCCGACGGTGGTCATGGGAAGAGAGCACAGCCTAGATGGTGGGCTTCCTTGATGATAGATCCTGCCTTGAGGCTGCGCCTGGTGTCCATGCTTTTGATGGAGGGGAGGGCTGTGCACATGATGGATCAGGCTGGGTCCACCACTCTTGCAGTCCTGTGTGTTAGAATTGCTGCACCAGACCCGATGCAATCAGTCAGTGTACTTTCCACTGTACATCTATAATAGTTTGCTAGTGTGTTTGAGACAAAGCAAATCTCTTTAAACCTCTTTAAAAAGATGTTGGCAAGTCCTCATCATGTTTATATCCATGTGCTGGGCTATATGACATCTGAGATGCTAAGACCCAGAAATGTATAGCTGCTAGTATGAACTTAATGGACAGGATGGCCTCGGCTAGGCTGCAATGAGTCTATTCTGCATATTATGTTTGCTCTGCTTGGATTAGGCAGAGCTGATTGGAGATGGATGTCAGAGTCACATAAGACAGATACAGGCCCTTCAGCCCAACCTGTCCATGCTGGCCAAGATGCCCCATCTAAGCTAGTCCCATTTGCCCACATTTGGGCCTTATTCCCCCTAAACTTTTCCTATCCATGTTTAGTCATAATTACATAGTCATGTTAAAGTAACTAGGGAACAGACGTAGACCATAAAGCCATAAAGCACAGGAATAGCCCCTTTGGGCCACAGTGTCCATGCCGAACATGATGCCTGCCAAGTTTAACGAATCTCCTCTGCACGCACATGATCTGTATCTCTGCATGAGCATTTCTGGTGGAAGATGTTTCAATGATCAGGGGCACAGATTCACACCGAAGGGCAAGAGATACAGGCGGATCTGAGAAAGTTGTTTCACACAGAGATTGTTGTGATCTGGAACTCACTGCTCAAAAGCCTGAACGAATGCAACTTGCTTGCTTTTTTTTAATGTATTTTTATTGAAGGAAAAAAAATACAGCACATCTTTGGGGAGGGTGGGTAAGGGTTATTATTTTGTTATTATATATAAAAACCAAAATATTAACCCTTACCCACCCTCTCTAAACACCCCTTGGCAGCTAATGTGTTCACAATACAAACATATCACAAATACAAATGCACATTTTAACAATAATAAAGTAACAAAACAGAATAAAGGCGGCACGCCACTTACTGTCAAATGCCCTCAGTCAATAGGTAGTTCCTTTAGACCCTCAAAGTATGATAAAAAAAGGTTCCCATTTCAAATAAAACTTTTTCGCAGACCCCCTCAATGTCAATTTAACCTTTTCTAGCCTTAAACAAAATCACGTCTTCCAGCCAAGCAGCGGCAGATGGAGGAGTGGTAGATTTCCAGACCAGCAAGATTCTCCTACAGGCCAAAAGTGATGTAAATGCAATGATATCAGACTGGGTTGTATTTAAACCCAATGTTTTATCTGTTACACCAAATACAGCTACTTGCGGGCAAGGTCTCACTGTCATCCCAAGGACGTCACTGATAGTTTTAAAAACCACTGCCCAGTAGTTACCAAGTTTTGGGCAGGACCAGAATGCATGAGCTAGATTGGCTGAAGAGAAGGAGCACCTGTCACAGCCAGCACCTGTCCCTGGATATATGTCAGCAAGCCTGGCTTTGTTTAAATGAACCCTGTGTAAAACGTTGAATTGTATGAGCCCCAATCTAGCACATGATGACGAGGAATGGACTCTTTTCAGTGCTTCTGTCCAGCATTCCTCAGACAGATCCATACCAAGGTCGTCCTCCCACCTAACTTTAACTTTGTTCAGGTTTTGATCTCCTAAAGACATCAGTTGAGAATATACTATAGAGATCAGTCCTTTATTTGCAAAGGTAAGAGTGAGTTTATCTAACACTGTGACAGGCGGGAGATCAGGAAAAGAGGGAAATTCTTTCATGGCAAAATGACGGATCTGAAGATATTTAAAGAAATGATTATGGGGGAGGCCATGTTTTCTGTGTAGGTTATCAAAACTATCAAATATGTTGTCAGTGTATAAATCCTTAATGCACATAAGACCATTCAAACCCCACTGTCTAAAGGTTGAGTCGAGTGGGGGGGGGATAAATGGTTACTGCAAATGGGACCCAGAACTGAAGCTGATAAACATACGTTACTGCCCTAGCTGTTCGTGGTCTGTCACCGGAACTAGAGAGAGAGATCAATGGGTGGGGAGGTTGTAATTATACGTGATGTGGGGAGTGGTTAGTAGTGGTGAGATCACTATGTTAAAGGTACATGCACATGTCATCTACATCATTGACCCTTGGAACCTTGTTATCCCATATAAAGGAGGTTATAGATTGGTTAACTGAGTTAAAAAATTACTTGCATAGGAAGACCGGCAAGCACTGGAACAAGTAAAGAAATCTGGGAAGTACAGTCATCTTCACCGACTGCACTCTCCCAGCCATAGTGAGAGGTAGACTACGCCATCTCTCAAAGTCAGCCTTCATTTGGCTAACGAGGTGTATAGTTAGCTGCAAATAGGGATGTGAAACAGCGGGTGATGTGTATCCCTAGATATACAAAACCTTCTTGAGATATGGGAAGGGGCAGGGATTCCTGTCGGATCTGTAGGGCTAGGTTGATGGGAAAGCATTTGCTTTTTTGGAGGTTTAGTTTATAGCCAGAGAAAGTTCCAAACTGATCTAACAAGGCCACAGTTGCAGGGCCGCTGGCTGTAGGGTCGCTCACACAAAGAAGGAGGTCGGCGGCATATAGAGACACACAATGTTCCCTGTTTCCTCTCCTAATGCCCTGGAATAATGTGGTTGACCTAAGTGCAATAGAGAGGGGCTCAATTGCAATCGCAAAAAGAAGCGGAGATATAGGGCAGTCTTGACGAGTGCCGCGTGTTAATGGAAAATAATCAGATCGCAAATAATTTGTCTGTACACATGCTAAAGGTGAATGATATAATAGCTTAACCCAGGCTACAAATGTTTTGCCGCATCCAAATCTCTCTAAGACGCTGAACAAATATGGCCACTCCACATGATCGAACGCCTTCTCCACGTCCAAGAGATAACAACCTCCGGACGCGGAGAAGCACCGGGCGAATAGACCACGCAGGCCAGTCAGCGGATATTAGAAAAGGAATGATGATTTTTAATGAAACCTGTTTGATCTTCTGCGATTATTTTGGGAAGTTGGCATTCTAAACGGCAAGCCAGCACCTTTGCCAAAATGTTTACATTTACATTCAAAAGTGAGATGGGGCGGTATGATCCACATTGAGTCGGATCCTTGTCTTTTTTAAGAAGAAGTGAAATAGATGCCTGTGAAAGGGTGGGGGGTAATGAACCATTTCCCAAAGATTCTTGAAACATTTCTAAAAGAACTGGTGTGAGCTTATCCTTAAATTTCTTATAGAATTCTAATAGGTAGCCATCAGCGCCTGGGGTTTTACCACTCTGCATCGCCATAATGGCATTATTAATCTCTTCCTGCCCAAGGGCCTGGTCTAGATCTTCTGCCTCTTCTAATTCCAGAGTGGGTATTATATCGGAATATGTAAAAATGTCACCGTTAGCGTGTCGTGTTTTAGAGGAGATGTGAATCACAGATAAACATAGAAAATAGGTGCAGGAGGAGGCCATTCGGCCCTTTGAGCCAGCACCGCCATTCATTGCGATCATGGCTGATCGTCCCCAATCATTAACCCATGCCTGCCTTCTCCCCATATCCCTTGATTCCAGTAGCCACTAGAGCTTTATCTAACTATCCCTTAAATCCATCCAGTGACTTGGCCTCCACTGCCCTCTGTGGCAGGGAATTCCACAAATCCATAACTCTCTGCATGAAAAATGACACTAACGCACACAAATAAATACACACACAAATACATCCACATCCAAGATCAGAGTTTTAATAGTTATAAGAAAGATAAGATTCTACGGAGGAAACACCTTGTGCTTTCGTCTGTATGGTATACAGCTAATCTAAGAGAGAGAGAGCACACCAGCAAACTTGTGGGTGGTAACCACCGGATCAGCAGTATGGGTGGAGATCCGGACTAGACTACATAAGGAATGTGCAGCATGCATAACCTGTGTGGTAATATATATATATATATATATATAGTATTGACACACTAACCTACATGATCCTATCAATGGTCACGTGGATCAGCATTCAATACTGTCATTAGATACACACAAAGAGCTGTAGTTACTCAGCGGGACAGACAGCGTGTGACGTTTCGGGTCGACACCCTTCTTCAGGTCGATCCACTGTCAATACTGTAACTCAGCCTGTCACTCAACCGTCCTCACGGCAACCTCAGGGCATTGATTCCACCTGAAATGTAAACATGACAGTGAAGATTGGTTTACAAAACTCTAGCAGACTCTGATTCTGCCGGGCAAGTGGGCTGAGGAATGGTTAATGGAGTTTAATGCAGATGCAAGGTGTTGCAATTTGGGGGGTTAAAGCAGGGCAGGATGTTCACAATGAATGGCAGGGCCCTGGGGAGTGACGTAGAACAGAGGGATCTGGAAGTTCAGACAAATAGCTCCCTGAAAGTGGCATCACAGGGTGCAAAAGAAGTATTTGGTACATTGACTTCATCCTTCTTGATATTGAGTGCAGAAGTTAGGATTTATGCTACAGTTGTGACATTAGTGAGGTCACATTGGGAATATTGTGTTCAGTTTTGGTCACGCTTGCTATGGGAAGAATGGAATTAAGCTGGAATGAATGCAGAGAAGATTAATGAGGGTGATGCCGGGACTCAAGGGCCTGAGCTACAGGGCGAGTATGGGGTAGTCTAGGACTCTATTCCTTGGTGTGCATGAGACTGAGGGGTGATTTTATAGAGGTGTATCAGATCATGAGGGGAATAGATAGGGCAAATGTACAGTCCCTTATCCAGAGCTGGGGTATCAAGAACCAGAAGACATACATTGAAGGTGAGAGCGGCAATATTTAATAAGAACCCGAGGGGCAACCTTTCCATGGTGAGTATATGGAGCAATCTGCCAGAGGAGGTAGTTGTGGCAGGTACTTTAACATTTAAAAGACATTTGGACAGGTACATGGATAGGAAAGGTTTAAATGGATATTGGCCAAACATGGAAAAATGGGACGAGCTTAGATGGGGCATCTTAGTCAGCATGGACAGGTTGGGCTGAAGGGCCTGGTTCCATGATGTATGACTATAGCTGTCTATCTCTTCCCAATCTCAATTTAATTAGCTAAAGAAATTACCCAAGATGATTGAGTTTATCTTAAGTATTGCCACTGATGTTTGCGAGCATCTCCCAATAATGTTGACAACCTTTCTAAACCTTTCTTTGTGTTTTACCTGCTTTTAACTATTTATTTATACTGTTCCATCAGGGACTGAATTGTTTTTAGTGTTATTATGTGTGAAACGTTTTAAATTTCATGTGCGATGCTCCGCTATTCCCTGGGAAACGTTTTTTTCATTTTGCACTGTACAACTGTTGCTTGCAAGATGACAATAAAGGTTGATTGATTGATTGATTGATTGAAAGTAATCGTGCAGATTTTAATACCGCCTTCTACCGCCTTTCAGATTAACCAGCGTTTTAAATTAAACCTCATAGGTTATAGGACTCAACATTTGTTTTTGATTGGGTTTTAACATTTCTACTATTTATGTATTTGAACCTCTCGTTTATGTGTATTTGCTCTAATTGTTCATCACATTTATCTTGTTGTAAAAGAACTGTTTATTTCAAAGTGTGAAATGAGCTCCAGCAGGACAGGGATACATTGCCCCACTAGATGTCAGTACATGCCAATGAAACACAGCTAGCAAAGGCTTTCGAGGGATGTGGACCAAATGTGGGTTAATGGGATCTTGGATGACGCATCTTGGTCGGCATGGATGAGTTGGGCCAAAGGGCCTGTTTCTGTGCAGATTATAAATCAGGCTGGGCCTGTGTGACTAGCTTCTATAATGAGCAGATTGCTTTGCCCTTTTAGTTAAGGGTCAGTATTATCATTTACTTTGGGATTAGTAATGGTGTTACCTTTAGCTTGTAGTTTGCCTCTGCATTGGATATCTCTGGTTCTGAATAACCTGAAGTTGTTCTGGGGATTTATTTAGACTCTGGATGTTAGTTTGCTACAGTTAAGTTAATAGTTCGAGGCATGTAAGAAATCGTGTAAGAAACAAAGAAATAAACGTTCTTTGCCGGTTGGGTCTTAAAGAATATCCAGGCGGTTTTGACAATTGACAACATGGCACATTTGGTACGGTGGCCCGGACACACTTTCTGCTTTGAACGGCAAAAATGATTCCCATTTTTGGAAAACCTCTCAATATGTCTTACGTCCAATAAGATAGTCTCTGAAATCTGAAGAAGGGACCTACTGTGAAACATAGTAGGCTGAAGGATCCCGACCCGAAACATCACCTTCCATCATCTCCACAGATGGTGCATGACCTCCGTGTTTTCTTTTTGTAAACCAGCCTCAGCAGTTCCTCATGTCTACCTTTGACATGTGGTCACTGGCATAAGGCATAGCCTGCAGACCATTTATGAGCAGCAGCAGCAGCATCGTGACTTTAAGCATCAACCGGTTTACTTTCATTAGTTGAAGGATAAACATCAAAGATTAGTAAACATTGCAAGAAAATTAAATTTCCAACACCCGCTGCACCTGTTTGAAGTTCTTTTGATCGGGAAATTTGATTTTAATTTGTAAATTACTGTCTTGCACTGGTTGCAGTCGGCTGTGACAGATTCTTAGAACTGTAAACAAAGCAATGCAGACCAGTAGCACGGTAATATTAGAGCATGGCATAACACAGCTTGGAGTGTAAAGTTACCAAACCATCGACCCACAAGCACACAAAACAGAAGGGGTCTTTACTTCAAAACAATGGCATTAATATTCTATAGAAATTACGATGACTGAACCATGATGCAACCATGGTGTGACAAGCAGTAATATTATGTAACCCTAGTAGCTTCTGGAGACAGATACGATCATGGCGTTTAAGAGGCTTTTGAATCAGCAAAATGGATATGCAGGGATTTGGATGCATGAATAGCACGAACATTGTGGGCCGAAGGGCCTGTTCCTGTGCTGTACGTTGTATATTCTTGTACATAATGAAACCATATTCACCACATCAAAGTAAGGATTTTGGAAGACCAAATGAAAACCAAGCCCACTCTTCCATCCTTCCAGACTGCTTGGTCTTTCGGCCTTGTTTAGTTTAGAGAAATAGCGTAGAAACAGGCCCTTCGGCCCACCGAGTCCATGCTGACCAGCGATCACCCCGCACATCAGCACTATCCTACACACTCGGGACAATTTACATTTTCTACCAAAGCCCAATTGACCTACAAACCAGAACATCTTTGGAATGTGAGAGAAAATGAAAGCATCTGGGGAAAACCCACACTGTCACGGGGAGAACATATTTCTCCATGCAGACAGCATCTATAGTCAGGATCGAACCCTGGTCTGTGGCGCTGTAAAGCAGCAACTCTACCGCTGTGTCACCATGCCACCAGATCCTTCGGTGTCCTTCCTCACACCTAATTGGCAATTTAAGGTTTCACATTCCTTCCAAGGCCCCAGAATTACCCTCTAGTTAACCTTTTTCCTAATGAGCCTGTCTCACTTAGGCGACTGCAGGAGATCATGGTCACCACATGTTCGCGGGTGGTTGCCGGGGAGTCGCCTTCATGGTCGTGAGGAGTTCCCGCATTTGGGGAACTAGTTATGGTCGCAGCTTCATTATGGTCGCCGTGAATTTTTCGACATGTTGAAAAGTTAGCGGCAACTAGAATGAAGCCGCCATGTAGCGAGAATTCTCGGGCCGTGGGTGGGTCGCCAGGAAGTCCTAATGGGTTGCCAGGAGGTCGAAGGTTCTCTGAGGTTCTCGTAGGTTGTAGCTGGTGCTGACCGGTGAATTTCATGGCTCATTGGGGGAAAAAAAGGTAAGCAGTAGTTTTCAGAACCAAGGAAAAATGTGCATTCACTCTACCTATCCTCCTCATATTATACACCCCTATAAGATCACCCATCTGTCTCTCTCCTGCTCTGTTAGAACGCAGAAAGTTGCAGAAGAAGAATTCTAGACCAAGGAAACCCGACAACTAACTGCATGTTGGACCACCAACATGGTCATCGATTCAGCATGGAAACAGGCCCTTTGGCCCACTGACACTGTACCATCTGGTACCCAGGTAGACAATACTCCATTAATCCAATTATGTTTTCCTTGCATTCCCATCATCGAAGCTCACTTAAATATACTGGGACCAATCTACTTTGGTCAGTAACACATCTTTGGAACGCTAGAGGAAATATGGAAATTTGCTTAGTCGCAATGGAGAACATGCAAACTCCACACAGACAGCGCCGAAGCCAGGCTTGAACCGGTCACTGGTGCCGTGAAGCAGCATCTCTCTCTACCAGCTGCGCCATTGTGACTAAGCCAAGAGACGAGGATCCAGGGACCTTGTTGCTGAAAGTGCAATTCTGAATTGTGTTCCCCAGATTAAAATGTTGCTAATTCTGAAGGAAGTCCGCTGAAAACGGAAACACAATTGCAGAATGTTTTAAAATGAGAAATTTACATTCTATAACTATATTTCTGCAATCATTTGCAGCGTATCCGTGATCCTTCAGCATTGCAATCAAACTGCCCCAAGTCTCTTTGTACAAAATAAGAACAAATCCGGATAAACGTGTTTTAAACTATGCAACGGAATCGCAGCTACATCTGAAAGGTTGTTAAGATAACAAAATGAAGACATTTCCAAACAGGGGCAGCAACTGTCCTTCGAGTGACCTTGAGACATCCCATCCCAAGTCTCCGGTGGCGGGAGCCATGTATGTGGTGAGTGGGCAGTAAAGTGCAGACAAGATGATGGTTTACAAAAAAAAAGACACAAAGTGCTGGAGTAACTCAGCGGGCCAGGCAGCATCTCTGGAGAGGAGAAATGGGTGACATTTCAGGTCGAGACCCGTAGTCTACGAATTCAGTCTACGTAGAGATGATGCATGACCCGCTGAGTTACTCCAGCATATTGTGTCTATCTTCGGTTTAAACCAGCATCTGCAGTTCCCACCCACACGCCTCATGTTGAATGTATTTCTTCTCCTGAAAGTGGAATCGCATGCAAAGCTCTTGATGAAATCCTCTCTGATTCTGAGTGGAACTGGAAACAACGGGTTTGATGATGAAATATTGTGGTTTCTGGGCGAGGGGAGGGGTATTAACACAGGCTCTCCCCGAGTTACTAGTGCCTGTTTACGGACATTTAGACTGATGAGCGTTTGGGAGAAGAGCGAATGAATGGGAACAGGCGAGCCTGCTGTTGCAGGGCCGATGCACCGTCCACTGGGTGAGGAAGGGGCATTTCCCCCCCCCCCCCCCCCCACACACACACACAGCTACAGTCTGGGGCCGGGTGGAGCCGAGCAGAGTCAGGGGGCGCGGTATGGACTCACTCACTGAGTTAGTGAGGACGTATCTGACCCAACCTGTCCATTCCCTCCACAGATGCTGCCGGCCTCGCTGATTAAACAACAAAGAGCAGGACAGCACAAGGACAGGTTCTTCGGCCCACAAAGTATTCAAGAGGGAGTTAGATATGGCTTTTAGGGCTAAGGGAATCAAGGGATATGGGGAGAAAGCAGGATTTTGGATAATCAGTTACTATAGTTACCCAACCAGATGCAACTAAATTTAAAGTAGCTCTTTCTTCCCAATAACCCTTTCTGGCTTAGGTCCTCCCTCCACCACCTCCAGTTTAAATTCCATTTGGAATATTTTGGAGGACCAAGAAACCAAGAACCAAGAATCAGCCATGATCATATTGAATGGCTCGAAGGGCCGAATGGCCTACTACTGCACCTATTTTCTATTTTTCCATCTGTGCCGAACATGATGCCAAGACCAACTCTTATCTACATCAAGATGAACTGTCAACATAGTCATAGATTTAGTTTTTGTTTATTGTCATCGTGTGCATTGTGTATCGAGGTACAGCGAAAAGCTTTGATTGCATGCAAACTAGCCAAAGGAAAGACAATACATGATTACAATAGAGCCATTCACAGTGTACAGTTACATGATGAGGGAATCTGTAGGAGTAGAGATTTAACAGTGTGAAGCGATTGTAATGTGTGATTATAGATCTGCTTCTGTGGCTAATATACAAATAGTCGCTGGGTTGGGCCAGGCACAGTGATGTAACTACTGCAATCAATTTCAGGAAAACCTAAACTGATTTGAATCTACAAGATTTATGATTTGCACATGTATCTTAAGTCCACACATTTTGTGCACATCCAACAAATAACACCAGCTCCAACTGGGCTGCACAGAGAACATAGAAACATAGAAAATAGGTGCAGGATGAGGCCATTCGGCCCTTCGAGCCAGCACCGCCATTCATTGTGATTATGGCTGATCGTCCCCTATCAATAACCCGTGCCTGCCTTCTCACCATATCCCTTGACTCCACTAGCCCCTAGACCTCTATCTAACTCTCTCTTAAATCCATCCAGTGACTTGGCCTCCACTGCCCTCTGAGGCAGGGAATTCCATAAATTCACAACTCGCTGGGTGAAAACGTTTTTTCTCACCTCAGTCTTAAATGACCTCTTTACTCTAAGACTGTGGCCCCTGGTTCTGGACTCGCCCAACATTGAGAAAATTTTTCCTGCATCTAGCTTGTCCAGTCCTTTTATAATTTTATATGTTTCTATAAGATCCTCCTCATCCTTCTAAACTCCAGTGAATACAAGTCTAGTCTTTTCAATCTTTCCTCATATGACAGTCCTGCCATCCCAGGGATCAATCTCGTGAACCTACGCTGCACTGCCTCAATCACAGGTATGTCCTTCCTCAAATTAGGAGACCAAAACTGTACGCAATATTCCAGATGTGGTCTCACCAGAGCCCAAAACAACTGCAGAAGAACCTCTTTATTCCTATACTGAAATCTTCTTGTAATGAAGGCCAACATTCCATTAGCTTTCTTCACTGCCTGCTGTACCTGAAAGCCAACTTTCAGTGACCAGTGTACAGGACACCCAGATCTCGCTGCACCTCCCCCTTACCTAACCTAACCCCATTGAGATAATAATCTGCCCCCTTGTTTTTGCCACCAAAGTGGATAACCTCAAATTTATCTATATTATACTGCATCTGCCACGCATCTGCCCACTCACTCAACCTGTCCAGGTCACCCTGCAACCTCCTAACATCCTCTTCACAGTTCACACTGCCACCCAGCTTTGTGTCATCCGCAAACTTGCTAGTGTTGCTCCTAATTCCCTCTTCCAAATCATTAATATACATGGTAAACAGTTGCGGCCCCAACACCGAGCCTTGCGGCACTCCACTCGCCACTGCCTGCCATTCTGAAAAGGACCCGTTCACTCCTACTCTTTGCTTCCGGTCTGCCAACCAATTTTCTATCCATGTCAACACCCTACCTCCAATACCATGTCCTCTAATGTTAGT
Organism: Leucoraja erinaceus; assembly: GCF_028641065.1. NCBI lineage: Eukaryota > Metazoa > Chordata > Chondrichthyes > Rajiformes > Rajidae > Leucoraja > Leucoraja erinaceus. Next base: position 1,164,461 of record NC_073400.1, on the reverse strand, counting down.
CACCAGTTTCCCGTGCGGGACCTTATCAAAAGCTTTCTGAAAGTCTAGATACACTACATCCACTGGCACCCTTTCATCCATTTTACTTGTCACATCCTCAAAAAATTCCAGAAGATTAGTCAAGCATGATTTCCCTTTCATAAATCCATGTTGACTTGGACTAATCCTTTTACTGCTATCCAAATGCCCCATTATTACCTCTTTAATAATTGACTCCAGCATCTTTCCCACCACCGAAGTCAGGCTAACTGGTCTGTAATTCCCCGTTTTCTCTCTCGCTCCTTTCTTGAAAAGTGGGATAACATCAGCTATCCTCCAATCCACAGGAGTTGATCCTGAATCTATTGAACATTGGAAAATGATCACCAATGCATCCACTATTTCTAGAGCCACCTCCCTGAGGACCCTGGGATGCGAACCATCAGGTCCAGGGGATTTATCATCTTTCAGTCCCATTAGCCTACCCAATACTATTTCTCGCCTAATGAAAAATCCTTTCAGTTCCTCTACCCCCTTAGATCCTTTGTCCTCCAGTACATCTGAGAGATTGTTTGGGTCTTCCTTAGTGAAGACAGATCCGAAGTACCTATTCAACTCTTCTACCATTTCCTTGTTGCCCATAATAATTTCACCGGTGGACTGACAGGATTGGTGATCAGTTGCTTACAGATGCTGATCCATATAATCCGTATCGGTGACTATTCTTTGTGAAGAATGGTCTCGACCCGAAACGTCACATCCATCTTCTCCAGAGATGATGCCTGGCCCTCTGAATTACTCCAGCACTTTATGTCCTGTCCGATCCACGATAGATCATCATATGGGAAAGATCTCCATATTATCTCCCACTGAATCTGCTTTAGAAAGACAATTGGACAGATAAATGAAGGGTTCATAGAGATATGGGCCAAATGCAAGCTAACAGGACTTGCCCAATATTCCAACTTGGTCGGCACGGATAAGGTGGGGCAAAGGGCCTGTTTCCATGCTCTACGATTTGTATTCACTGGGCCCTTGCCTCCTTAAGAGTGATGCCACCAGACACTTATCCAGTCAAAATATCTAAATATCCATCTATTTATTATCTTTAATCTCTATAAATCTGCATTAATCACACGCTTGTTATATGCGCTTACATTTAGCAATAGGCGTCTAATTTTAGAATATGGAAGAGCTAATGTGTGACATAGTGGAGCTGCTGCCTCACATTATTGGCAGGGACCCGGACAAATGGGGTTGAGAGGGAAGATATATTGGCCATGATTGAATGGCGGAGTCGACGATGGGCTGTATGGCCTAATTCTGCTCCTATGACATGCGTTTAGTCATACAGCATGGAAACTAGCCCTTCAGCCCAACTTTCTCACATCGACCAACCAATCCCACGACCATGTGTTTGAAACATGGGCAGCATCATGTTGCAGCAGGAGAGTTGCTACCTTACAGCTCCAGAGACTCGGGCTCGATTCTGACTATGTGTGCTGTGTACAGAGTTCATACGTCCTCTCTGTAACCGCGTGGGTTTTCTCCAGGTGCTCCGGTTTCATCCCACACTCCAAAGACGTACAGGTTTGTAGGCGTAGGAAGGAACTGCAGATGCTGATTTAAACCGAAGATAGACGCAAAAAGCTGGAGTAACTCAGCGGGTCTCTGGAGATAAAGGGGTCAGGGGATCGGGAAATAAGAGATGGTGATATAGAACAAATGAATGAGAGCTACGCACTAAAAGAAACGACGATCAGGGAAAAGTGGAGCCCACAATGGTCCATTGTTGGCTGAGGGCTAGGTGATAACGAGTTATACAGATAATTAAACGACAGGCCGACAGTGAAACTAGTACGACCACTAGGGTGGGAGAGGGATGAAACGAGGGGAGAGCACGGGTACTTGAAGCTAGAGAAATCAATATACATACACCTAGCGATGCATTAGCTTTGCTAAACAAATGTAAATTATCCCGTGTGTAGAATTATACTGTACGCTGGTCGGCACGAACTCGGTGGGCCGAAGGGCCTGTTGCCGCGCTGCATATCGAAAGCCTAAAAGGCTGTCGTCCAAAGACCAAAGCCGGGGTGATATGTGTAGGAAAGAACAGTAAATGCTGGTTTAAATCGAAGGTAGACACAAAATGCTGAAATAACTCACCCTACAGGAAGGCTTCTCTCCAGAGATGCTGCTGCCTGTCTCGCTGAGTTACTCCAGCATTTTGTGTCGATCGGAGTGATGTGTATGTGGGTGATATTATATGGTGGGTTTGAGTAAAGTTCCGCTGGATGCTGACCCTCTGCCAGCAGTTGTCTAATCGCTGCACGAACAGCAGCTTCTAGTTGACAGTGGTGACTATAGCCGCGACCGCCCGCACAAAGCAGCAACCCATTCACTGAGACGTTTGTTTTCATTCTGCATCGCCGGCAATCCAAGACCGATTGAGAAAACCAAGAATAACTCATGGTTTGGGAGGTGCGGCATATTCCCGCTTGGGGAGCTGCTTTCTAAATTGGCAGCGAGCAAGATATCGATGCAACCGTTATTGATCAGCCGATTGCCCGCGGGCTGACGAGGCCACTGTTTGGTGTTTAAACGTTTATTGTACACGATCGCTTCACACTGAGGATTGGGCAGTAGAAGGGAGAGCCGTCCACAGTCACTCGTAGCTTCGCCGTTATCGTTACCCCGGACATTGTCCCAGACCGCTGTCCTTCAGATACGGAGCATCCTGACCTGCCCACCCGTGTCCCAGAGCCGGAGCCCCGGCCGCCAACGCACCCCATCACCCAGATACCTGCCCTTCAGACCGGGAGCGATCCTCAAGCTCCCCCCTCCCAGCGCCGAGTCCCGGCTGCCTCGCCTCTCTATCCCAGGCTGGGATCCACGGTGCCGGCCACACCCTTATCGCCAGACACCTGGCCACAGCTGCAGACAACGAGCCGGCGCCACAACCTCCTGTCGGCCAGGTGAGACGTCTGGCGGGGCGGCGAGAGCTGGATACACACTTGTTGGCTGCGAAGACGCACACGGGACGAAGCCCAGGCGAGCGAGCAGGTGGGGAGGTGGCGAGAGAGGAGAGGGCAGGGCAGGACAGGACAGGACAGGGCGGCCGCGTCTCAGCTCAGCCCAGCTCAGCCCAGCCCACACCGTGTCCTCGCCGCCACTCCAGCGCACCGCCTCGCCGAGAGAGCGCTCCAGCCGAGCAGAGCCTGCGCCCTCTCCCCGGAGACAGAGCCCGCAGTGTGTGTGTGTGTGTGTGTGTGGGGAGGGGGAGCAGTGAAGCGGTGCCTGACCACCCCAGGGAGAGAGCTAGCTCCAGGAGCCGTCCAACACCGCGTCCAACTGCCGCCTGCCTCCCAGCGCCGTGCATTAACAGGTTGTTGAGAGTACGAGAGGCGACAGACAGCGAGCCTCCTTGTCCGAGTGTGAAGCCGAGCCCCCTCTCTCTCTCTCTCTCTGCGCCATCGACCCCGGCCAGCCCCGCTCCGGTAATGTGATCCGGCTGTCAGTGACCCAGGGGACGGACGGGACGGGACGGGACGAGGCGGGGGAAGGGGGCAGGGAGAGCGGGGAACTTTCCCTGGATCGCACTTTGTGGAGTTGGCGAGGAGAGAGGAGCCCGCATGATAAGCTCGGTGTGTGTCTCATCTTACCGGGGACGTAAGTCGGGCAATAAAGCTCCGTCCAAGCCATGTGTGAAGGGGGAGATGCAGAGAGGCGAGACGTGCGAGCGCATCACCATTAACGTTGGTGGCAGCCGGCATGAGACGTACCGCAGCACCCTGCGCACACTGCCCGGTACCCGGCTAGCTGGCCTGGCCGAGCCCGGCGCCGACCGCGACCCGGGCTCCGGACACTTCTTCTTCGACCGCCACCCGGGCATCTTCGCCTACGTGTTGAACTACTACCGTACGGGCAAGCTGCACTGTCCGGCCGACGTGTGCGGGCCGCTGTTCGAGGACGAGCTGGCCTTCTGGGGACTGGACGAGACGGACGTGGAGCCGTGCTGCTGGATGGCTTACCGACAGCACCGTGACGCCGAGGAAGCTCTCGACATCTTCGAGCCGTCCGACGGGGCGGAGAGGGACCCGGAGTCCGGCCACGACCCTGACCCGGACTCTGAGCCCGGCTCCGGCCGCATGCTGGGACTGGAAGCGCGGAGCTACAGGAGACCACCTCTCGCCGGCTGCTGGCGGCGCTGGCAGCCCAGATTGTGGGCACTGTGTGAAGACCCATACTCATCCCGGGCAGCACGGGTAAGGCACGGCACACACACACCCGCTCACCCACACGCTCACCCGCTCACCGACACTTTCTCCAAAGTCTAAATACTCATCATAATAGAGCTGTACAACATCATGAGGGGATAGACAGGGTGGCCACACACAGTCTGATACTCGGGGTACGGGAATCAAGAATTAGTTTGGCTCGCCCAACTATAGGAAGGATGTCATTCAATTGGAGAGAGTGCAGAGAAGATTTACAAGGATGTTGTCGGGACACAGGGAGAGGTTGAGCAGGCTAGGACTTTGTTCCTTGCGATATCTAGCAACTAAATCTTAGCTGTTATATTTTTGTAAAACGGGAAGCGTTGGAGTAACTCAACGGGTCAGCAGCATGTGTGGGATGAATGGACAGGCGACGTTTCTGGTCAAGATCCTTTTAATAGATTGATGGCGTCCAGCTTTCTGCACCGACTCCATCAGTCACCTGAAATGTCGCCTGCCCATACCTTCCACAGATGCTGCATGACACGCTGAGTTCCTCTAGCACTTTGTGTTTTACTCAAGATGTGCATTTCCTTATGTTCCAAGTATTCATGGTTCCAAGTTGAACAGTATAAAACGAGGGCCTCGGGCTTTGAATCTCCCAGCAAATCAACAGGTGCATGTTCCCACACACTGCAGAATGAGTCTTAAATTGAAATAAAAATGATTTAACTTGTCCATAAATAACAACAATTTGTGCAGATGCTAGTCTATGTTTCGAGTGCTGGAGGGAAGGAGAGTGTGTGTGTGGTGTGTGTGTGTGTGTGTGGGGGTGTGGGGGGGGGAGAGAGAAAGGGAAGGGGAAATCAATATCCATACCGTTGGGCTGTTCGCTGGCTAAGCAAAATATACTGTTCCTTCAGTTTGCGTGTGGCCTCACTGACAGCAAAGGAAGCCCAGGACAGAAAGGTCAGAGTAGGAATGGAAATGGGAGTGAAAGTGTTGGGGGACCAGTAAATTGTTATTGCTGAAATGTGTGAAATGTTGCCGCTGGCCTGCATGGCTGCCACCAAAAGCCAAACCTTGGGCACTGGATGTCAGATCCTGTTGTTAAAATGTTTTCACCATTCATTTGGTCTGTACTGGTTGCGTGGGAGAAGGAGCAGATACACGGGTAAAACTTGTGCTCAACTACATACTGTACGTACACCAGGATGGACTTCATTTCATGGGGATGTGCACTGGACCATCATCCTGAACAACTGCTGATGGGAACGCACTCTCCCTCTTCTCTCCAACCTATTCCTCTGACCCCAAGCTTGTAAATGTTGTCCCAAATAATCTAAAATAATGGGGTTTAAAAAGTAGAATCAAAGGCAGCTAGAGGTCCACTGGATTCAGCCTATATTCCTCTAAACCCTTCCTATCCATATATCCGTTCCAATGTCTTTGAAAATAGTTAATTGTGTCCAATTCCACAGCTTCCTCTGGCAGCTTATTCCAGATACGGACTACCCTGTAGGTAGAAGTACTTACTTTGAGTATTGTGAGCATTTCTGGGCCAGCATTTGGAAAGGGTTCAGAAGAGATTCACCAGGATGTTACCTGGGCTTGTGGGCATGAGTTATGGGGAGAGGTTGGATAGGATGGGTGGCTATTCTATGGAGCATAGGAGGCTGAGGGGTGACCTTATTGAGGTGTACAAGATCATGAGGGGCATGGATAAAGTGAATGCTCTGTATTCTTGCCGACTTGGAGATTTCTGAAACTGGAGGGCATCAGCTTAATGTGAGAGGGGAATGATTTAGGAGGGACCTCGGGGGCAACCTCTTCACTCGGAAGGTAGTTCTTATCTGGAATGAGCCACAGAAGTGATACAATCACAACATTGAAAATACACTTGGGTTAGCTGAGCATTGATCGAGGGCCAGAATGGATAGGAAGGATTCAGAGTGACATGGGCCAAATGGGACTAGCCTGGAATGCTAACTTTGTTGGCATGGACTAGATGGGCCAAAAGGCCTGTTTCCGTGCTGTACAGTTCTATGACTCAGCTTGCCGTTACAGTTAATGTAGGGAACAAGACCATATATTTACCTGCAGTGTGCTTACATTATAACTCCAGTGATGCTGCCTCACCCACTGAGTTACTCCAGCATTTTGTGTCTACCTTCAATTTAAACCAGCATCTGCAGTTCTTTCTTACACATGAATTTAATCATTTTGAGCAACTGCTAGACTAACGTTGTCTAAGGAGAATGTTAATGAGTGCATTTTGATTTGGTTTGAACTGTTTACAACCACTTAGTGTTGTTTTTGTCACACTGATGTGGCACTGGTCTAATTGGACTCCGGTTTGTCGGCGCGTATATGGGCACTTCATCCTGAAACTTATTAACCCTTGAATGTTGGCAGATCTTCTAACTGTCTACTGGGTTATGTGAAGGGGAAAGGAAGGAGTGTTCCTGTTCTTAATCATGTCTCCACGACCCCACCATGTTCGAGAGGACTGAAATTACCCCAAATCCCTACCCCAAATCGCTCTTGAGTGAATATATTTCTGCAAGCAAGTAAATCAACCAGCAACATGTTCAGTTCATGCTTCTGAACACAGTTTGTGACTCTGGGTTGGAAGGAGTGGAAATTAATAGTGTTGATGCTCATCCTTGGGTTAGAGAATGGAAATCAGCCAGAGTTCATGTCATGGACCATTGGCCCACTGACCCATTGGAGAGAGGATTCCTGCCAGTGGCCACTATAAGTGGCAGCAGCTGAATGAGGAAACCAGTGATCAATCTTGGTTCATGCTACCGACTGATCCCTGGGATAGAGTCTCGGTAAATCAGCCTGGTTTCTGGCCCTCGATCAATGCTCGGCTAACCCTGGGATCAAGTTGGGCATCGCGCCACCACTCCCATTCATGATCATTGCCCAGACACTGATAGAGGAAAGCAGCCAGGACTCCAGCTTCTAATCACTATTTGCAGCTTTACATACGTTTGCTTCAGCCAAAATTGGACAATTGTGTGTAGTTCAGGCCATCCCATTACAGGAAGGATGCGGATATCTTGGAGAAGTTGCAGAATGCTATCAGGGTTTGAGGATATTAGCTATACGGAGAGGTTGGACAAAGTTGGATTGTTTTCTCTGCAATGCGAGGTTGAGGGGAGACCTGATAGAAGTATCTAACTTAAAGATAGCGGAGTCAGCGGATATGGGGAGAAGGCAGGAACGGGGTACTGATAGGGGATGATCAGCCATGATCACATTGAATGGCGGTGCTGGCTCGAAGGGCCGAATGGCCTACTCCTGCACCTATTGTCTATTGTCTATTATGAGGCATAGATGGAGTAGGCAGACAGCACCTTTTCCCACAGGGTATACATGTGAAAGACTAGAGGGCATAGGTTTAAGATGAGAGGTGAAAAGTATAAAAGTGATGTGCGGGGCAAGATTGGTTTTAATTTTTTTTACACAGAATGGTGGGTGCCTGGAACACACTGAAGTTTAAAAGCTCAGATCATTTCAAAAAAAAAAAGCGAAGTATGTGAGGGAAAAGGTAGTAGAAAGAGTGGGGGATGCAGTGGGTGGGGCGTAAAGTGTGTGTGTGTGTGTGAGGAGTGTGGACTGTGGGACATAGCCACCAACATGGATTAGCTGGGATGAAAGCAAGAAACAAAGAGCTAGATTAACTCAACAGACCAGGCAGCATCTGTGGAGGAAACGATTAGCTTGTTTTGTTTCTGTAGCGTTTAGTTTCGAGCCACCGAGTCCATGCTGAGCATGCATCGCCCGTTCACACTAGTTGTATGTTATCCCACGTTCTCATCCACTCCCTACACACTACATCAAACCTGGGTCTCTGGTGCTGTGAAGCCACTGTACCCCACTTGTTCAATACACCTCGGGGAGTGTGGTCAGTGCTGTGGGACTGTGTTGAGAGGGAGCTAGGAAAATGGCTGGGTCCAAACTAAGAAGAGATGCTGGCAAGTAAATTGTCAGGTTTGAGATAAACGTACAATCTCTCACACATGCCAAAGGAACATGCTGTAAAGGACAAAGGATAATTTAAAGCCTCCACCCAACCAGAACAAAATCCTTAGTGTTCATGAAATCACTTGAACCTCAGAAAATTATTCTGCCTGCCTGTCCCTGAGCACCAGGCAGCTGAGATGGCAGAGGCAGGGTGCAGCTTCAGGCATGGGTACACCAGCACTTCATCGATGGCTGTGATTCTTCCACACTGACATTTACTCACACCTGCAACGGGCACAAGCACCGAGCAAGGCAGTGAAGCAAGCTCCTGGAACACCTTTAGTTGGAAACAATGCCCAAACCCAGGCAATGTGTAACAGGCATCAAGCCTATATTATACAGGTTTAAAAAAAAAAAAAAAAAAATAGATTTAATATTTTTAAATATAAATATTTTTAAGTCTAATCCTTCGGTTTATTTCGGGTGGAGGCAGATACGATAGTGACATTTAAGAACATTGTGGATATGCAGGGAAAGGAGGGATATGGATTATGTGCAGACAGATAAGAGTTGGCCTTGGCATCGTGTTCTGCATGGACATTGTGGCCCAAAGGGCCTGTTCTGGTGCTGTACTGCCTGAAGAAGGGTCCTGACCCAAAACATCACCTATCCATGGTCTCCAGAGATGCTGCATGACCCGCTGAGTTACACCAATACTTTGTGTCTTTCCTCTGCGTTGTCAGGGCTGCCGACATTGGGTGAGAGTTGAGAGTGAGAAATTGCGAGAGACCAAGCCTGAGGGAGCGTAGCGGGAGGGAGGGGGAAGGGAAGGGTGTGGGGGAGGGAAAGGTGTGGGGGAGGGGGGGCCCCCCCTCCCCCCCCCCACGGTACGAAGCTTTTGCATTTTTAAGCTTGAAATTGTGCAATCTGGTGCATACTGTAGCGAGTCTTTTAACTAACACTTGAATGCAATATTTATGCTTTAAATTGGATTAGCTATGAATAAGGTTAGGCTAAATTACATTCCTCAGTAGAGCCAGGCTCTGATCAACAGGTGCAGCACATGAATGATCTTAGTGTATTCATGTATGGAAATCAGATTATAATCAAGCACTTGGCCCATGTTGACCAACCTGGGTCTCACTGCCCATCTGGTACTACTCCTGACCCTGACTCTAGTTGCATACCTTCTCTCATTCCTGACTCTGAGTCCAGCCTTGCATCTGTCCCCCTATTCTATCCTGATCATAGCTGCTTACCTGCTTAGGTTCACAGTGCTGAACACTCCCATTGTCCCAGCTTTGACTGCACACCTAGTACTATTCCAGACCTTGACTCCGGATGCACACTTGTCCTTGCTCCTAGCCCGTCTGCATTGACAATATATCTGGCCCACATATAAAGCCCCATATCTGACCCCCTGGACTTAATCTATTACGTTCAAGTCCACAGGTGCTTAACTAATGCGGTAATCTTTTATGGGGCAATTCACGGACCATGTTGTATAACAATATTTGCTACATCCATTGGCTTCCTTGTTATCTAACATACTAGTTACTTTGTCAAAGAAGTCATCAATTGGTTGAACTAAATTTCTCATCCATAAAATTATACTCACTCAGCTGTATAAGTATTCTGTTACCATTTTAGAAACGTATACAATTATAAAAGGACTGGACAAGCTAGATGCAGGAAAAATGTTCCCGATGTTGGGCGAGTCCAGAACCATGGGCCACAGTCTTAGAATAAAGGGGAGATCATTTAAGACTGAAGTGAGAAAAAACATTTTCACCCAGGGAGTTGTGAATTTGTGGAATTTGCTGCCACAGAGGGCAGTTGAGGTCAAGTCACTGGATGGATTTAAGAGAGAGTTAGATAGAGCTCTAGGGGCTAGTGGAGTCAAGGGATATGGGGAAAAGGCAGGCACGGGTTATTGATAGGGGACGATCAACCATGATCGCAATGAATGGCGGTGCTGGCTCGAAGGGCCGAAAGGCCTCCTCCTGCACCTATTTTCTATGTTACTATTTCTTTCATTTTCCTAACAAACTGTGCTGAAGTCATTTTCATCCCCAATATTTTTAGTATTTTGCTGTCTTTCTCTCAGCTGGGACTTTTCTGAAATGCAAAGTCCAATAACATTTAAGCAATAATATTCTTGAGAGTACATAATATTTTCTGTGGTATTCATAACACAACAATGATAAAAAGATGTTCAAGAAGGAACTGCAGATGCTGGAAGATCGACGGTACACAAAAATTGCTGGAGAAACTCAGCGGGTGCAGCAGCATCTATGGAGCGAAGAAAATAGGCGACGTTTCGGGTCGAAACCCTTCTTCAGACTGATGGGGGGTGGGAGGGGAGAAGGAAGGAAAAAGGGGAGGAGGAGGAGCCCGAGGGCGGGGGGATGGGAGGAGACAGCTCGAGGGTTAAGGAAGGGGAGGAGACAGCAAGGGCTAGCAAAATTGGGAGAATTCAACATTCATGCCATCAGGATTCAAGCTGCCCAGGCGGAATATGAGGTGCTGTTCCTCCAATTTCCGGTGTTGCTCACTCTGGCAATGGAGGACACCCAGGACAGAGAGGTCGGATTGGGAATGGGAGGGGGAGTTGAAGTGCTGAGCCACCGGGAGTTCAGGTAGGTTATTGCGGACTGAGCGGAGGTGTTCGGCGAAACGATCGCCCAACCGCCGCTTAGTCTCCCCGATGTAAATCAGCTGACATCTAGAGCAGCGGATGCAGTAGATGAGGTTGGAGGAGATACAGGTGAACCTTTGTCGCACCTGGAACGACTGCTTGGGACCTTGAATGGAGTCGAGGGGGGAGGTGAAGGGGCAGGTGTTGCATTTCTTGCGGTTGCAACGGAAAGTGCTCGGGGAGGTGGTGGTACGGGAGGGAAGGGAAGAATTGACAAGGGAGTTGCGGAGGGAGCGGTCTTTGCGGAAGGCAGACATGTGGGGGAGATGGGAAGATGTGGCGAGTGGTGGGGCCATGTTGGAGGTGGTGGAAATGGCGGAGGATTATGTGTTGTATTTGCTGGCTGGTGGGGTGAAAGGTGAGGACCAGGGGTACTCTGCCCTTGTTGCGAGTGCGGGGATGGGGGGAGAGAGCAGTGTTGCGGGGTATGGATGAGAGCCTGGTGCGAGCCTCATCTATGGTGGTGGAGGGGAATCCCCGTTCCCTGAAGAATGAGGACATTTCTGATGCCCTGGTATGGAATGTCTCATCCTGGGAACAGATAACCATATAACAACCATATAACAATTACAGCACGGAAACAGGCCATCTCGGCCCTACAAGTCCGTGCCGAACAAATTTTTTTTCCCCTTAGTCCCACCTGCCTGCACTCATTCCATAACCCTCCATATCCCGAGGGCAAATCATCCAATGCTCCTATCCCAATTACTTTTAAATTTTACACTTGAATTTGCCTCCACAGTATCACTGGAAGCTCATATTACACCGCTGAATCTCTCTAGAAACATAGAAAGAAGTTCCCCCTCATGTAGGCCCGGCCCTTCGTCCCTTAATTCTGAATTCATGTCCTCATTGTTGAATCTTCCCTATTCAGTATCCCGAACCTGCTTGTCCACATCAACTCTGTCTATCCCTCTCATCATTTTAAATACCTCTATCAAGTCCCCCCCTTAGCCCTGAACTGGCCTCCACCCTCTAAAGACAGAGAGTTCAGAGATTCTCACTCTCTCGTAGTGAAAAGGAATCCTTATCTCGTTTTAAGGGATGGAGTCTTTACTCCTTAGGGTGGGACCCCTTGTCCTCCAGGACGCCCAAACAAAAGATCTTTGTTTTCCTGCACCTACCAACATGTCCACATTATTAATTTTACGGTTAATATAAGATCCCCTCTCAAATTTGTTCCAATTCTAGAGAGTATCCCAAGTCTTTTCCATCTTTCTTCATAATTTGTCCTGGACATCCCAGTAATCGGCACAATACTATATTCTGCACTCCCTTGATGGCAAGATGCCCTTCCTCAAGACTAAAACTGCAAGACAAATACTCCAGGTGTGGTCACACAAGACCCTGTACAATATCTTTGTCACTCCTTTAAAATATGCTCCCTCTTTGAACAAGCTCTTAAACATCGCATCCGAATCAGTTTCCATCTGATTATACTCCTTGAGGATGCTCATCTATGTGTTCACTGCCTGCTGCATGCCTACCTTCAATGACTGGTGTACCATGACACCCAGGTCTCGCTGCATCTCCCCCTTTCCCAATCGGCCACCATTTTAAAAAAGTCTGCTTTCAGTGAGGTTTTGCCACCAAAAAGTGGATGACCTGACAATAGTGCTACCTCCCATATTTACTGAATCTGCCAAAATGGGTTATCGGGGCCAGCCTATCCAAGTCAGCCTGCAGTCTCCTCGCATCCTCCTCACATTACACTATCCCCCCCCTTAGTGTCATCCGCAAATAAATTGGAGATATTGTCAACTAATTACAAATCCCTCATCCAGATCATTTATATTAGCCAAATAGCTGGGGTCACGAAGTACTGAGCCTTGGGATCCCCCACTATCACGGACAAATTGTGAAAGGACCCGCTTACATCTGGCTGCTCTGCAGTCCGAACCAGGGGCCACAGAACATTTTTGAAAGTGTGGGGGCTGAGCAATCACTGATCACTGGCCATAGGGGTATCTGACGAGGGTGGAGTGACCAAGTGGGGGACTTTTGAAATTTGATGTATTAAAATCATGTTTTGGTGCATTGTAGAAATATGATTTCAATGTTTTTTGTTTGAAGTATTTTTAAGAGGTAACTTTTTAAGTGGTAACTTTTTGCACACAAGGTGGGGGTGTGGAACAAGCTGCCAGAGGAGGTAGTTGAGGCAGGGACTATCCCAACATTTAAGAAACAGTTAGACTGATACATTAATAGGACAGGTTTGGAGGGATATGGACCAAAAGCAGGTAGTGTAGCTGGGACATGTTGGCAGGTGTGGGCAAGTTGGGCCGAAAGGCCTGTTTTCACACTGTCTCGCTGTGACTACATTATACCTCCACCATGCATGAATGCTTCTAAATCAAGTGGTCGAGTTTTATTGCCATATACTCAAGCATAGAAAATAGGTGCAGGAATAGGCCATTCGGCCCTTCGAGCCAGCACTGCCATTCAATATGATCATGACTGTTCATCTAAAATCAGTACCTCTTTCCTGCTTTTTCCCCATATGCCTTGATTTCATTAGCACCAAGAGCTAAATGTAACTCTCTCTTGAAAACATCCAGTGAATTGGCCTCCACTGCCTTCTGTGGCAGAGAATTCCACATATTCACAACTCTGGGTGAAAAATGTTTCTCATCTCAGTCCTAAATGGCCTACCCCTTATTCTTAAACTGTGACCCCTGGTTCTGAACTGCCCCAACATTGGGAATATTTTTCCTGCAATTGCAGTAAGTATAAATCCAGGAGACAATCAGGATGCTTTCTCCAACCACCCCATTTGAAGGCCACTATTTTCCACGCCTTCGTCCCAGTGCTTGGTACCTACTTCCAGCAGCCATTGGTTGTCCTCCAGGATGCACCGAGCTGCAGCCTGGTCCATGCCGGTCACCAGGGTGAATTGGGTGCAGAGACTCTCACGGCAGCGGGGCAACAATGCCGAGACGGCCCGGGACTCTTGCACTGAGGATGCTCCAAGCCAGAGCTGCAGCGAGCGACTCGCCAGCCCGGCCAACACTCGCCAGTCCCGGTTCCCCGTCCGCATCTGCCCCTGCTGCTGCTTCTGCTTCCATCCCTCCCTCCCTCCCTCCCCCTCCCTCCCTCCCTCCCTCCCTCCCTCCCTCCCTCCTTCCCTCACACCCTGGCTCTCCAACACCCACGACCAGGTTGCTCAGAGCTCAGCAGCACCTCGTTCAAAGCCGAAGACATTGAAACATGTCTAGCCAAAAATGTGGGTCCCAGACCCCCCGGTTCCACGCCAATGTACCTCTCCCCTGCCGCTCGCCGGCCTTGCTCATGTCAGCCGCTTCCCGCAAATCCTTAAATTCCGAGGAGCAGGACATGGCCTTACTTTCTGCGCTGGGTGACACTCATTCACTGCCCAGTTGGTCCGTGTCTTTCAATGTAAATTTGCATGCGGACAAGGTGTGAGAATAACGGAGACTATGAATGCTGCTGTCTTGTCAACAGACGCGCACACAAGCAGTCGATATCAATTTTGAAATACTCGGTGATCACAGAATTTCTCACGGCAGAGCGTGAGAAGTTTGTTATCAGCGTGCGAGCGTGAGAAATGGGCAAAATGCCAGCTCTGGCGGTAGTTCTAAACCATGGTGAAGTTAGGCAGATACTGGTGATGGTGGATGGCGAGAGGAATGTCTCAGACCAAGGTTCTGGACAAGAAAGAGATGCCTGGATATAAACGTGGACCAGAGGTTGCAGCTTAGGAAGAGAAGCCAAAGGTCCAAGAGGGAAGTAGAGATTGTAATGAAGTCGGGTTTGGGGGTACAGATGAGAACGAGGCTCAGGCAGAGTGCCATGAGACCATTGATTCCTGTCCTAATACTTGAACCTTTGTTGAATGTAGGCGTGGATCGCAGACACGGGGACTGAGCTAATGTGTGATTGCACTCAGTGGATCTGTGCCAAATCACAGAATTAGTGTTCATTATCTGAGAGCTGTACATATCTACACAAAGTGCGAAGATTGTGCCTATCGGAAAGAAACAGACATTAATTGTATCTCACTATCCAACAATTAGCAGCATTTTTCCTGCTCGGGATCCTACACTGGGTTAAATCCCAAGCTCCTATGGAACTGATTCTCTGGAGAATGAGCTGTTCTGGACCACAACAGTAGCTGTGTGTAAGAAGGAACTGTAGATGCTGGTTTAAACCGAAGATAGACACAAAAAGCTGGAGTAACTCAGCGGGATAGGCAGCATCTTTGGAGAGAAGGAATTGGTGATGTTTCAGGTCGAGACTCTTCTGTTCTGTTCTCATTATAACCATATAACAATTACAGCACGGAAACAGGCCATCTCGGCCCTTCAAGTCCGTGCCGAACAAATTTTTTTTCCCCTTAGTCCCACCTGCCTGCACTCATACCATAACCCTCCATTCCCTTCTCATCCATATGCCTATCCAATTTATTTTTAAATGATACCAATGAACCTGCCTCCACCACTTCCACTGGAAGCTCATTCCACACCGCTACCACTCTCTAAGTAAAGAAGTTCCCCCTCATATTACCCCTAAACTTCTGTCCCTTAATTCTGAAGTCATGTCCTCTTGTTTGAATCTTCCCTATTCTCAAAGGGAAAAGCTTGTCCACATCAACTCTGTCTATCCCTCTCATCATTTTAAAGACCTCTATCAAGTCCCCCCTTAACCTTCTGCGCTCCAGAGAATAAAGACCTAACTTATTCAACCTATCTCTGTAACTTGGTTGTTGAAACCCAGGCAACATTCTAGTAAATCTCCTCTGTACTCTCTCTATTTTGTTGACACCTTCCTATAATTGGGCGACCAAAAATTGTACACCATACTCCAGATTTGGTCTCACCAATGCCTTGTACTATTTTAACATTACATCCCAGCTACTATTATCCCTTTTATCGTCCTGTTTGCCTCCACAATGCACTATGCTTCTTATTCTGACCAGACAACAATTGTAATTTTGGGACTGCCACTCTTTTAAATCCAAACTACAGTATTCACCTACAGTACTTTTAAGTTGCCTCTCACTGCTGCTTTTTAACAAGTAATGTCCTCAATGTGGGCAGAGCAAACAATGGCAACTGTTTTTACCCATCCCTGAGATTGGGGGAGGCATCTCGTTGGAAAATATGCCCATGACCAGGCCATGAAAACTGCTGAGATAGTGTGATAAGTAATAGGAGCAGAATTAGGCCATTCGGCCCATCAAGTCTACTCCACCACTCAATCATGGCAATCACCTCTCCCTCCTAACCCCCTTCTCTCCATAAACCCTGACACCGGTAGAGCCTATATTACACGCAGGTTTAAAATATATTACTAAATATATTTTTTACTATCAATATTTTAACTCCTTTAGTTCATTATCTGCCTGAGATTGCCCATCACAATGATTGAAGGGGGGGGGGGAGGGGAGGTAGGGGGTGGTGGGGGAGTGATGGGCACCCGCTGTCTCATGTAGCGGCTGGCCTGCTTCACCACTGCGAGGATGTATGGACTGTTCGATTAACTTATTGTAACTTTGTTGGCACCTGGAACATGGTGATTTTTTGAGTACTGCCTTGGTGAGGTCTGCTGTATGATCTTACCGGGATGTATGCAAGCCAAAAGCGTTTCACTGAACCTATGTACATGTGACAATAAAGTATCGTTGAATCGTTGAGTGCTTGAGGAAGTGCTAGTTGCCCGTTTTCGTGCATCTCGGCAGTGTTTCCGTCTTTCAGTGCCTCAGGACTGGAGCCAACAGCAAGTGGGTCACTGGGGACTTGACTGTGATGTGGATAAGAGTTTCTGCCATTTCATCTCTGGTTGAGGGTAGACTAAGAGGAAAGGAATTAATTATTAAAAAAGGGCACACGGTGCTGGAGATCAGGCAGCATCTCTGCAGGAAACGGCGAGGTGCAAGAAATGAGTTATACTGTATACTGGCCTTGAATTGTAGTGGACAGGACATACTGGTGTAAGTTTGCCCAGTGATGGGTGGATGTCAGGGACTGTGTCATAGTCAATGGGCAGATGTGGGCAATGGGCACAGCTGTATCTGCACTCCTTCCCTCCAGCTCCACAGCTGGACTGTTGTCTGGATCCACGACCTTTGTTCTTCTATCTCATGCTCACAGCCGCGCTTTAGACTTTAGCCTATATGCGTTAGCTTTAGAAACAGGCCCTTTGGCCCACTGAGTCCGCTCTGACCACCCTATACTAGCACTAACTTACACACCAATGCTTGTGCCTTCCACCACAGTGATGAATGCTGTGGTGGATGTTTGTGTTAAATGTTTTATTGTGTTTGTGTGTTCTTTATCATTGTACGCTGCTGACAAATTCATTTCACTTGCACTCTATGTGCAATGTGACGAATAAAACCGTATTGTATTGTATTGTACTGGGGTCAATTTACTGAAGCCAATTAACCTACAAATTTAATTTTTATTTTATTTATTTAAAAAAAATTTTTAAATTATTTATTTCGAACTTGCAAGTCTTTGGAATGTGGGAGGAAATGGGAGCACCTGGAAAACCCCACACAGTCACAGGGAGGACATGCAAACTCTAGACAGACAGCACCCGTGGTCAGGCTTGGAAGGCAGCAGCAACTCGACCACTGCACCACCCTGCCAACCTCAAATTTCCATTCCGTCATAGAACATGAAGTAAACTGTATTGCCTAAAGACCGGTGTTTGGGGATGTAGGAACAGAGGCCAAGGTGGATTATTAGTTTAGAGGTACAGCATGGAAACAGGTAGTTCGGCCAGCTGAGTCCACACAGAATGTTGATCACCCGCTCACAGTAGTTCTACTTTATCCCACTTTCTCATCCACTTCCTACACACTTGGGGCAAGTTACAATGAAGGGTTCAGGCAGTATTTCTGTTCACCACGTAATGTGCCGCAGTTTATACTGGCGGCTGCATCTAATCGCCCTCTAACAGTTGATGTGTTTATGAAAGGCTTCGGAGTTCCTTTTATGTTCATTGCTGATCTGACAGCGCTTCCACTCCTGAGCATTCTATCCTTTTATCTAGTTCACTCTGAAGTGATATGAGGAATGGCTCTTCTCTCTGTCTTTCACCTAGAACGTGTCAGCTGAGCTGTGTGGAGCCAGATGAGAATTAATGATTCCCTTTACCGAACGTTTGGTCCCTGTGTGTGTCTGTGTGTGTGTGTGTGGCTGTGTGTGTGTGTGGCTGTGTGTGTGTGGCTGTGTGTGTGGCTGTGTGTGGCTGTGTGTGTGTGTGGCTGTGTGTGTGGCTGTCTGTGTGTGTGGCTGTGTGTGTGGCTGTGTGTGGCTGTGGCTGTGTGTGTGTTGTGTGGTGGCTGTGGCTGTCTGTGTGTGTGTGTGTGGCTGTCTGTGTGTGTGGCTGTGGCTGTCTGTGTGTGTGTGTGTGTGGGGGCTGTGGCTGTGTGGGGCTGTGTGTGTGTGTGGGGCTGTCTGTGTGGGGCTGTGTGTGTGTGTGGCTGTCTGTGTGTGTGTGGCTGTGTGTGTGTCTGTGTGTCTGTGTGTGTGTGTGTGTGTATGTGTGTGTGTGTGTGTGTGTCTGTGTGTGGCTGTGTGTGTGGTGTGTGTGTGTGTGCTGGCTGTGTGTGTGTGTGTGTGTGTGTGGCTGCCTGTGTGTGGTGTGGCTGTGTGTGTGTGTGGGTGTGGCTGCCTGTGTGTGGCTGCCTGTGTGGGTGTGGCTGCCTGTGTGGGTGTGGCTGTCGGTGTGGGTGTGGCTGTCTGTGGCTGTGTGCGTGTGTATGTGCGTTGTAGACTCCCTACCATGGAGTCCTTGCTACACACAGCATCTTGCCTACGATCCAGGTACAGATGCTCCTCAACTTACAATGCTCCGACTTACGATATTTTGACTTTACGATGGTGCAAATGCGACACACATTTAGTAGAAACCGTACTTCGAATGTCGATTAATTTCCGGGCTAACGATATGCGGTACGATACTCTCTCGTGATGCTGGACAGCGGCAGCTCCCAGTCAGTCACGCGATCACGAGTGTAAATAACCGATATTCAATGTACTGTTTCCAGCGTCTACAGTGTATTGTCTTGACCCCCCCCCCCCCCCCCCCCTCCTTCCGTACTGTCCCTTCCACAGAGCAGCACCTCACCATAGCTCATAGACAACTTAATTACCATAGACTAGTTGGGCCGAATGGCCTTTATCCATGGTGTCTGATTATGTTTTTGTGCAGCTGCAATTGGCCGGGACCCCCAGTTCAAGCGCTATATCTGACCCACTGCCGTTGAAACACTTCACCTGTCTCTCCAGAGCAGGAATGGGGAGAGAGAAGGGGGGGTGTAGGGTGAGGGGGGTACAGGGTGAGGGGGGGTGTAGGGTGGGGAGGGGGGGGGGGTGTAGGGGGGTGAGGGGGGTTACAGGGTGGGTGAGAGGGGGGTGTAGGGTGAGGGGGGGTACAGGGTGAGGGGGGGGGGGTGTAGGGTGAGGGGGGGGGGTACAGGGTGGGGGGGGGTGGGTGAGGGGGTAGGGGGAGGGGGGTACAGGGTGAGGGGGGGGGGGGGTGGGTGGGGGGGAGGGGGGGGGGGGGTGAGGGGGGTACAGGGGGGTGGGGGGGTGGGGTGTAGGGTGAGGGGGGTACAGGTGAGGGGGGGTACAGGGTGAGAGGGGGGTACAGGGTGAGGGGGGGATACAGGGTGAGGGGGGGTTACAGGTGAGGGGGGGGGTACAGGGTGAGGGGGGGTGTAGGGTGAGGGGGGGGTGTAGGGTGAGGGGGGTGAGGGTGGGAGGGGGGGTACAGGGTGAGGGGGGTGAGGGGGGTACGGGGGGTGAGGGGGTACAGGGTGAGGGGGGTACAGGGGTGAGGGGGGTTACAGGGTGAGGGGGGTGGGTAGGGGTGAGGGGGGTACAGGGTGAGGGGGGGGGTGGGTACAGGGTGGGGGGGTACAGGGTGAGGGGGGGGGTACAGGGTGAGGGGGGGGTAGGGTGAGGGGGGGGGGGTGAGGGGGGGGGGGTACAGGGTGAGGGGGGGGTGTAGGGTGGGTGAGGGGGGTACAGGGTGAGGGGGTACAGGGTGAGGGGGGTACAGGGTGAGGGGGTACAGGGTGAGGGGGGTACAGGGTGAGGGGGGTACAGGGTGAGGGGGGTGAGGGTGAGGGGGGGTACAGGGTGAGGGGGGGGGTGTACAGGGTGAGGGGGGTACAGGGGTGAGGGGGGTACAGGGTGAGGGGGGTACAGGGTGAGGGGGGGGGTACAGGGTGAGGGGGGGGGTACAGGGTGAGGGGGGGGGGGGTGTAGGGTGAGGGGGGGGGGTACAGGGTGAGGGGGGTACAGGGGGGAGGGGGGTACAGGGTGAGGGGGGGGGGTACAGGGTGAGGGGGGGGGGTAGGGGGGGTGAGGGGGGGGTGTAGGGTGAGGGGGGGGGGTACAGGGTGAGGGGGGGTGGTGAGGGTGAGGGGGGGGTGTAGGGTGAGGGGGGTACAGGGTGAGGGGGGGGGGTACAGGGTGAGGGGGGGTACAGGGTGAGGGGGGTGTAGGGTGAGGGGGGGTGAGGGTGAGGGGGAGGTAGGGGGGGGGTACAGGGTGAGGGGGGGGGTACAGGGTGAGGGGGGGGGTAGGGGGGTACAGGGGAGGGGGGGTACAGGGTGAGGGGGGGGTACAGGGTGAGGGAATAAGAGATTGGGGAGAGGGGGGGGTCAAGAGCTTGGGGTGGGGAAGATGAGGAGGAGAAGAGATTCCATTGTTCGGCAGCTGGTACACGGGTGTGGGGTGCTGTGACTACTCGTGATGGAGGGGACAGTCCCAGTCTATCTGGGACATGGTGGGGCTGGCAGACCGTGCCTCCATGGGTCAGGGGGTGTCTGCCGGGTGGGGGAGCTCCCCGTACACTGGCCTTCTGATGGCCGGCGGGGACCCGGTTACACTCACCAGGGGCTGGGCTGTGGACTGGGCCGGATTTACGTATAAGCTTGACAAGCTTAAGCTTAGGGCCTCGAGATCTAGGGGGGCCTCGCAGAGCTGGATTTACCACTAGGCGTCATAGGCTGAAGCCTAGGGCCTCTAAATCTAGGGGGCCTCCGGCCAAGGCAGGACACCTGCCGTTCAACTCTGGGCGGGCCCCCCCCTCTCTCTCTCTCTCTCTTTCTTCTCTCTCGCTCTCTCTCTATCTTTCAATCTGCGTCTCCGCCCGCCGTCCGTATCCGTGTCCGGGCCCGCCGGGTCTCCGCTCTCCGCTCGCTCCTCATCCGCCGGCACGGTAGACCACCTTGCACATTGGCACAACCACGGCCCACACGTCATCGGCCGCCCTGCGCATGCGCACTGCCACGGCAACTGGCCGGCGCTGGGCACTTTCTCCCTCGCTTTGAATTGTGGGAGATCTGGCCGCCATTGCTGTCTGGTCACCGCCTTGCTGCAACCGCTGAAAACCAGCGCAGAATCACTCCCTGACCCTGGATCTGGAGTAACTCCCTGGAGTAAATCTTGCTTCTGCTTTCTTGGTCCTCCATAAATATTCCAAATGGAATTTAAAATGGAGGTGGTAGAGGGCTGAACAATAACAGTCTATTGCATTTTATCTGTTTATTTTGTGTATATATGGTCTATGGTATATAAACACACTGAACTTGTATCTCCTGTTCTGTATTATGTGTTCTGTTGTGCTGCAGTAAGCAAGAATTTCATTGTCCCTGGGACACATGACAATAAAAACTCTCTTGACTCTTGCCTTGGGCGTAAGCAAAAAAGGGTTCTTGGGGAAAAATGAGGTACCTTAAATTTAGTTGCGTCTGGTTGGGTAACTATGGTAGGGTGAAGACTATTCCATGCTTTAGTTGTGCGGGGGAACTCCATGGAGCAGCCAGCAACTCTGGACAGAAGAAATTGCGACTGGTAACTGCGCACTTCGTCCGAGCACATTATCGAAATTGGGTGACGTTTCGGGTAGAGACCCTTCTTTAGACTCCCTCTGGTTTTAGTGTGTTTAGTTTAATTTACAGATACAGCGTGGAAACAGGCCCTTCAGCCCACCGAGTCCACGCCGACCAGCGATCACCCGTACACTAGTTCTATTCCACACAATAGTAACAGTAAGTCAAGAGTGTTTTATTCTCTCACGTCCCAGTTAGAACATTGAAATCCTTACTTGCAGCAGCGCAACAGAATATGTAAACATAGTACGCTGTAAACAATGTTATAAACGAGAAAACAAAACGGTGTATATTAAAACCCATGCGATCAAAGGGAAGAGGAGAAAACTCCATATAGACAGCACCCATATTCAGGATTTATTCCGGGTCTATGGCACTTTCAGGCAGCAACTTTATGGCCAATGTACTGCCCCATTGTCTTGAACTTAATTGATACATACAGTAGCTGTAAAGGGGGACATAGCGTCACTTGGAGATTTAAAACTGAAAGTGGATATTTTCATTTTTTTAGTAACCAAAGTTATCAACGTATAATTTTTTGCGTGTTGGAAAACAAAATATAGTGGCACAGCTGGCAGACTTGCTGCCTCACACGCCAGAGATCTGTGTTCGATCCTGTCCTCGGGCACTGTCTGTGTTGAATTTGCACATTCTCCCTGCAAGCATGTGGGTTTCCTCCCACATCTCAAAGACGCATTGGCTTTGTAGGTTAACTTGTCTGTAAAATTGCCCCTAATGTGTAGAGAGTGGGTGTAGAAAGTGGGATAACAGAACTTGTGTGAATGGGTCGACAAAAATGCTAGAGAAACTCAGCGGGTGAGGCAGCATCTATGGAGCGAAGTAAATGGGCGCCGTTTCGGGTTGAGACCCTTCTTCAGACTGATGTGAGGGCGGGGTGGGGGGACGGGAAGAAGAACAGAAGAGGCGGAGATAGTGGGCTGAGGGAGAGCTGGGAAGGGAAGGAGAAAGCAGGGACTACCTGAACTTGGAGGTCAATGTTCATATCGCTGGGGTGTAAACTACCCAAGCGAAATATAAGGTGCTGCTCCTCCAATTTACGCTGGGCCTCACTCTGGCCATGGAAGAGGTCCAGGACAGAAAGGTCGGATTCAGAATGGGAGGGGGAGTTAAAGTGCTGAGCCACCGGGAGATCAGGTTGGGTATTGCGGACCGAGCGGAGGTGTTGGGCGAAGCGATCGCCAAGCCCACACTTGGTCTCACCGATGTAGAGCAGCTGGCACCTGGAACAGTGGATGCAATAGATGAGGTTGGAGGAGGTGCAGGTGAACCTCTGTCACACCTGGAAAGACTGCTTGGGTCCTTGAATGGAGTCAAGGGGGGAGATAAATCGACAAGTGTAGCGTTTCCTGCGGTTGCAAGGGAAAGTGCCCGGAGAGGGGGTGGTTTGGGTGGAAAGGGACAAATTGACCAGGGAGTTATGGAAGGGAGCGGTCTCTGCGGAAAACCAACAGGGAAGGAGATGGGAAGATGTGGCCAGTGGTGGGATCCCATTGGTAGACAAAAAAGCTGGAGAAAATCCGCGGGTAAGGCAGCATCTGTGGAGCGAAGGAATAGACGATGTTTCGGGTCGAGACCCTTCTTCAGATTGATGTCGGTGGGGGGGGAATGACATGAAAAAGAAAGGAAGAGGCGGCGACAGTAGGCTGTGGGAGAGCTGGGAATGGGAGGGGAAGGAGGGAAAAAGCTAAAATTAGAGAAGCCAATGTTCATACCGCTGGGGTGTAAACTACCCAAGCAAATATGAGGAGCTGCTCCTCCAATATGCGGTGGGACCCTCTGGCCATGGAGGAGGCCCAGGACAGAAAGGTCGGATTCGGAATGGGAGGGGAGTTGAAGTGTTGAGCCACCGGGAGATCAGGTTGGTTATTGTGAACTGAGTGGAGGTGTTGTGCGAAGCGATCGCCAAGCCTGTGCTTGGTCCCACCGACGTTGATCATACGCTGAATAATCCAACCACATTTTTGTTTGGAATTGGAAAGAAATAATAGAAATTGCATTCATTGCAACGTGTAAAAAGAGTTGAGATACTGTATTATGATTTTGCTGCATGTCATTGTGGGATATATCATGTCTTGATTGGTGAATATGTTTAGTTTGTGACTTTATTTGAAGCAGAAATAATATGTGAATGTTTCATTGGGCATAATTCCGACTGGTAATTACGCACTTCGTCCGAGCACATTATCCCATGCGTCATGCAATCCATCTTAAATGACCATCTAAACTGTCATTTGGCAACTTAAAAAGCTGCCAAGGTTGCCCGGCTGACAACAGAGACAAAAAAGTAAGTGAGAGCCCTGCAAGGTGCATAATATGTTTGACTGTCATTGGCCTTTCTTACACATGCAGTCACAACGCACTGTAGTCTCTAAACAATCCTTCAGTCATTTTCCTTGCCTCCATTTCACAATAGAAACATAGAAAATAGGTGCAGGAGTAGGCCATTCGGCCCTTCGAGCCTGCACCGCCATTCAATATGATCATGGTTGATCATCCAACTCAGTATCCCGTACCTGCCATCTCTCCATACCCCCTGATCCCCTTAGCCACAAGAGCCACATCTAACTCCCTCTTAAATATAGCCAATGAACTGGCCTCAACTACCTTCTGTGGCAGAGAATTCCAGAGATTCACCACTCTCTGTGTGAAATATGTTTTTCTCATCTTGGTCCTAAAAGACTTCCCCCTTATCCTTAAACTGTGACCCCTTGTCCTGGACTTCCCCAACATCGGGAACAATCTTCCTGCATCTAGCCTGTCCAACCCTTAAGAATTTTGTAAGTTTCTATAAGATCCCCTCTCAATCTCCTAAATTCCAGAGAGTATAAACCAAGTCTATCCAGTCTTTCTTCATAAGACAGTCCTGACATCCCAGGAATCAGTCTGGTGAACCTTCTCTGCACTCTCTATGGCAATAATGTTCTTCCTCAGATTTGGAGACCAAAGCTGTACGCAGTACTCCAGGTGTGGTCTCACCAAGACCCTGTACAACTGCAGTAGAACCTCCCTGCCCTATACTCAAATGCTTTTGCTATGAAAGCTAACATACCATTCGCTTTCTTCACTGCCTGCTGCACCTGCATGCCTACTTTCAATGATGGTGTACCATGACACCCAGGTCGCGCTGCATCTCCCCCTTTCCTAATCGGCCACCATTTAGATAATAGTCTGATTTCCTGTTTTTGCCACCAAAATGGATAACCTCACATTTATCCACATTATACTGCATCTGCCAAACATTTGCCCACTCACCCAGCCTATCCAAGTCACCTTGCAGTCTCCTAGCATCCTCCTCACAGCTAACACTGCCCCCCAGCTTAGTGTCATCCGCAATCTTGGAGATATTGCCTTCAATTCCATCATCCAGATCATTAATATATATTGTAAATAGCTGGGGTCCCAGTACTGAGCCTTGGGGTACCCCACTAGTCACTGCCCGCCATTGTGAAAAGGACCCGTTTACTCCTACTCTTTGCTTCCTGTTTGCCAGCCAGTTCTCCATCCACATCAATACTGAACCCCCAATGCCGTGTGCTTTAAGTTTGTATACTAATCTCTTATGTGGGACCTTGTCGAAAGCCCTCTGGAAGTCCAGATACACCACATCCACTGGTTCTCCCCTATCCACGCTACTAGTTACATCCTCGAAAAATTCTATAAGATTCGTCAGACATGATTTACCTTTCGTAAATCCATGCTGACTTTGTCCAATGATTTCACCACTTTCCAAATGTGCTGCTATCCCATCTTTTCTGACTCTAGCAGTTTCCCCACTACCGATGTTAGACTAACTGGTCTGTAATTCCCCGTTTCTCTCTCCCTCCCTTCTTAAAAAGTGGGGTTTCATTTGCTACCGGCAATCCTCAGGAACTACTCCAGAATCTAAAGAGTTTTGAAAGATTATTACTAATGCATCCACTATTTCTGGAGCTTCTTCCTTAAGTACTCTGGGATGCAGCCTACCTGGCCCTGGGGATTTATCGGCCTTTAATCCATTCAATTTACCCAACACCACTTCCCGACTAACCTGGATTTCACTCAATTCCTCCAACTCTTTGACCCGCGGTCCCCTGCTATTTCCGGCAGACTATTTATGTCTTCCTTAGTGAAGACGGAACCAAAGTAGTTATTCAATTGGTCCGCCATATCCTTGTTCCCCATGATCAACTCGCCTGTTTCGGACTGCAAGGGACCTACATTTGTTTTAACTAATCTCTTTCTTTTCACATATCTATAAAAACCTTTGCAGTCAGTTTTTATGTTCCCTGCCAGTTTTCTTTCATAATCTATTTTTCCTTTCCTAATTAAGCCCTTTGTCCTCCTCTGCTGGTCTCTGAATTTCTCCCAGTCCTCTGGTATGCTGCTTTTTCTGGCTAATTTGTACGCATCATCCTTCGCTTTGATAATATCCCTGATTTCCCTTGTTATCCACAGATGCACTACCTTCCCTGATTTATTCTTTTGCCAAACTGGGATGAACAATTTTTGTAGTTCATCCATGCAGTCTTTAAATGTCTTCCATTGCATATCCACCGTCAACCCTTTTAGAATTAATTGCTAGTCAATCTTGGCCAATTCACGTCTCATACCCTCAAAGTTACCTTTCTTTAAGTTCAGAACCATTGTTTCTGAATTAACAATGTCACTCTCCATCCTAATGAAGAACTCAACCATATTATGGTCACTCTTGCCCAAGGGGGCACGTACAACAAGACTACTAACTAACCCTTCCTCATTACTCAATACACCAGTCTAAAATAGCCTGCTCTCTCGTTGGTTCCTCTACATGTTGATTTAGATAACTATCCCGCATACATTCCAAGAAATCCTCTTCCTCAGCACCCCTGCCATTTTGATTCACCCAATCTATATGTAGATTGAAGTCGCCCATTATAACTGTTTTGCCTTTGTCGCACGCATTTCTAATTTCCTGTTTGATACCATCTCCAACTCCACTACTACTGTTAGGTGGCCAGTACACAACACCCACCAGCGTTTTCTGCCCCATAGTGTTTCACAGCTCTACCCATACCGAGTCCTCATCCTCCATACTAATGTCCTTCCTTTCCATTGCGTTAATCTCCTCTCTAACCAGCAACGCTACCCCACCTCCTTTTCCTTTCTCTATCCCTCCTGAATATTGAATATCCCTGGATGTTCAGCTCCTAGCCTTGGTCACCCTGGAGCCATGTCTCCGTGATCCCAACTATATCATATTCATTAATAACTATCTGCACGTTCAACTCAACCACCTTATTACAAATACTCCTTGCATTGAGACACAAAGCCTTCAGGCTTGTTTTTGCAACAAGCTCTTGCCCCTTATACAATTATGTTGAAAAGTGGCCCTTTTTGATTTTTGCCCTGGTTTTGTCTGCCTGCCACTTTGACTTTTCACCTTGCTACCTATTGCTTCTAACCTCATTTTACGCCTCTCTGCTCTTATACCCATCCCCCTGCCACATTAGTTTAAAACCTCCCCGACAGCACTAGCAAACACTCCCCCAAGGACATTGGTTCCATTCCAGCCCAGGTGCAGACCGCCCTGTTTGTACTGGTCCCACCTCCCCCAGAACTGGTTCCAATGCCCTAAAAATTTGAACTCCTTCCCCTTGCACCATTTTTTAAGCCATGTATTCATCTGCAATATCCTCCTATTTCTGCTCTGACTGGCCCGTGGTACTGGTAGTAATCCAGAGATTATTACCTTTCAGGTCCTACTTTTAAGCTTATCTCCTAGCTCCCTAAATTCATCCTGTAGGACCTCATCCCTTTTTCTACCTACATCGTTGGTGCCAATATGCACCAGAACAACTGGCTGTTCACCCTCCCCCTCCAGAATGTTCTGCAGCTGTTCAGTGACATCCCTGACCCTTGCACCAGGGAGGCAACATACCATCCTGGAGTCTCGTTTGCGGCCGCAGAAAAGCTTATCTATTCCCCTGACAATGGAATCCAGCGGACTAATGCCCTTGACTGCGTTCCCCCCCACCACCCTCTGCCCCCCCTTCCCCCCCCCCCAGAGCAGTTGCCATACCCATACTGTGAGAGCCCATGTTGCCATGACCGTGGCTGCTGCTGCATGCCTGAGCAGCAATCTCCCTCAACAGTATCCAAAATGGTATACCTGTTTAGGAGGGAGATGACCGCAGGGGACTCATGCACTACCTGCCCACTGCTTTGTTGGCTATTGGCCACCCGTTCCCTTTCTGTCCTCTTACCTTTTACCAGCGGTGTGACCAACTCGCTGTACGTGCTATCCACGACTTTCTCAGCATCGTGGATGCTCCAGTATGAATCCAGCCGCAGTTCCAACCGTTCAATGCGGTCTGCCAGGAGCTGCAGCTGTACACACTTCCTGCAAACGTAGTCACCAGGGACACCAACCACATCCCTGATCTCCCACATGTTACAGGCTGAGCAAACCACGGGGCCAATCTCCACCGACATATCCTACTGCCAATTTAACTATATATTAAATATTAAAAAACACAAAACATTATCCTTTAAACTTTACTAATAAATACTATACACTCAACTCCCAGAATCCTTAACTCCCAGAATCCTCTGTAAGAATGTAAACCCGGTCCTCTTCCACCAATCAGAGGCTTCGACCAGACTCCTTCTCTGGAACGTTGCAGATTTTGGTGTCAGGTCCCTGGGCCTCTGTGAAAACAAGCCCCGCGATGTATTTTATACTTACAGCGCAGGTACTCCTCCCCTCGCACCAACTGGGTCTCATAATAGTGTTTTAAACCAATAACTCGACACTAGCACCGGCAATAAATAAATAAATAAATAGATAGATAAATAAATAGATAGATAGATAAATAGATAAATAAATAAATAAAAGCGCAGCTTTACAGCCCCTTATCTCATTGGCCACGCTCGGCTGCAAATCGGTGTCAATCTGGTGGACCATCTTCCTCTAGTCGTGGGGGTGGGGGATTGGGAGCGGCCTCACAAGTGGAATAGCTTATAGCAATGTTACAAAATTTTGAGATTTAAAAAATCAAGTCTGCAATTTATCCCATCAGATAAAGCATAACAATAAGTTTAATTTGACACCAAATTCACTTTCATATCTCAAGTATTAAAAAAGTTATGACCATTTTCATACTCGGAAATTAGCATCTTGTTCCCTATTGATTTTCAATGGACATTACAAAAAAGCTGTGATCTTGGATAGTCAACAGGCCATTTCTTAAGGAAAGATTAACATTTTTAAATAGCCTAAGTGTCCAAAGATTATTCACAAATAATTCACAATATAACATGATTTTTATATCTAATTTACATTAATTTATAGGCCAAATGGAAGGAATTTAGTGTTCAATTGCTGTAAATAAATGCCCATTTAAATCGGCTTTCTAGTGGGTTCATGTGGAACGCGCCGGTTTAGAACGTTGACATAGCGCTGGATTAGTGCCCTCAAGTGCCGAGAAAAATACTGCGGGATATAAAAAGCCCAAAATGAGCTATTCGTTATAGATAATTTGATATATAGGGTTATATATATGCCCCATTTAATGTAAAAATAAGGTACATACCTTTAATTGTTTGCTCTATAAAACCCTGGGGCTGCGAGAGGTTGCGAGATGAAACAGTAATTTAAAATCTATTAGAACTATATTATCGAGGCCTATAAAACTAATAATACCTTTTGCGACCGGGTCTTGCAGCGATTCTCCGTTAATGATTTACTAGGCTGAACATGTGCGATTAGTACAGCCTAGTAAAAATCGCGTTTTAAACCCGCCCCCTCCAAACAGCGCCAAAATCGCGGGCCTGGCTGAGGGCAGATTCCCAATGGCGATTCAGGTAGGTTTTGTAACATACCTACAGCTTAGGGCCTCTCTTCTTCTAAATCTGGCCCTGGCTGTGGACCAGGGGCTGGGCTGCGGACCAGGGGCTCAGCTGGGACAGGCAGAGAGGGAGACGGAGCCTTTTCCCCACCAGTAGCTGGGTTTTCTGGGCTACACTGCCGTTGTACACCCGTGGTGGTGTAGACGTGAATGAGCCCACAGGCACATTTTCGACTTGCGATATTTTCGATTTACAATGGGTTTATCAGAATGTTACACCATGTATGTTGAGGAGCTTCTGTACTTCACCTGTAGGTGTGGTGTCTGTGAGGATAGTGCAGTGTGTGTGTGAAGAACAGTCCAAGGCAGCTGCACGCTAATTATTTCCAGGGCAAACAATGTCTTTTGACATTTGAGATAGTTTGATTTATTCCATGAGTGTGAATCATTGCTGACCCTTGACTCATTATCACTAGTTTATACTGCAACATCCTACACTGATTTACACCGGCCTGTTATCAAGACCAGAGAAATTACTTTGCGCTTGTTGCTGAGAGCCTTTGTCGTCTGGTAGAAAATGATAAAGGTTCTCATTTAACACACAACATCTGCAGTTCAGTTTTATTTGTTGGTAGACAAAAGCGCTGGAGAAACTCAGCGGGTGCAGCAGCAGCATCTATGGAGCGAAGGAAATAGACAAACAGGGCCGAAACCCTGAAGGAAATAGGCAACGTTTCGGGACGAAACCCGGAAGGGTTTCGGCCCGAAACGTTGCCTATTTCCTTCGCTCCATAGATGCTGCTGCACCCGCTGAGTTTCTCCAGCACTTTTGTCTACCTTCGATTTTCCAGCATCTGCAGTTCCTTCTTAAACAGTTTTACTCTTTACTAGACTAAGTGGGACCCATTGGGTCCCTGTCACACGGGGCTGGTCCCCCAACGCAACCCGTTCCCCAACGCAATATACCGCCACTCGCCCATAGCCCCCAACTGCGCAAATGTGGCTCATTTCCCCTCATCCCCCAGCACTCCCTCCTCCTTCTCTTTACCCTCCCTCTGCTTTCCCCTCTCCTCCTCCTCCCCTCCCCAATCCCTCCTTCATCTCTCCCTCCCTCTCCTTTCCCCTACCCTCAGTCACTCCCTCCCTCCCTCCATAACTCCTCCCCTCAGTCATCCCTCCCTATCCCTCTATAACTCCTCACCTCCCCGTATCCCTCTCCTATCCCTCCACACCTCCCCCTCTGCCCTCATCTCCAATGCTCCCCTCCTCCTCAATGCTCCCTCCTCATTTCCCCCACACCCCCCCCCCCCTCTCCGTCCCTACCCCCTCTTCTCCCTCAATCCCCCTCCATTCTCCCTCTTCACCTCCCCAGGATCTCAAGGGTGCCGCTCCTTTCCCTCCTTGCATGCCCCTCCCTCACCTCTCCCTCCCTATCCTTTCCCCTACCCTCAGTCACTCCCTCCGTAACTCCTCTCCACTCTCTACCACCTCCGATCCCTCTATGACCCCCCCCCCCACTCCTCATCCTCCCCCTATCCTCTCTCCCCCTATCCTCTCCCCCCCCCCATCCTTCCTCACCTACCCCACTGCCCTCCTCTCCCACAACCCCCCCCACTCTCTCTCCTCACCTCCCCAGGATCCCTAGGTTGCCGCTCTTTTTCCCCAGAGCAGCGGTGGCTCTGGCTTTGGCCCGCGGCGGCTGTGGCCGTCCCCTCCGGCTGACTGGCTGTGTGGCTGTGGACATGCAACCCTGGGTGAGGCGGGCTCCGCCGGTGACAGGAGACCAATCTGCGTGCCGGTCACTGACGGGCAAAGAGAGCAATCTGCACACGCATGGTTTTTAAGATTTTCAAACCTTAATAACTTTGAAACTATACCATCGATTGGAACAAAACTTGGTGTGCTTAAGCACAGGAGACTGGTGAGTAAGGTGACAGAAATTCATAGCGCTATCGTGTACTGTTTCTGCGCAAAGAGAAAAAAACAGAAGAGTTTTATTTATGTATATAGGGTCTGTAAATTATCAAGTCCGTAAATTATATTTTTAATTTTTAATTTTAAAATTTAACAGTTTATAAACCTTTCCTATCCATGTACCTGTCCAGGTGTCCTTTAAAATATGTTATAGTGCCTCTCTCAACTACCTCCTTTAGTGGCTCGCTCCATATATGCATTATGAATATTTCTCCCTTCAGCTTAAAACTAGGTCCTCGGGTTCTTGATTCCCTTCCCCTGGGTAAAATATTGTCTATTCTATTCAGTTTCATATGCCCTATAGGTAGAGAAAACACATTTCTACCTGGCAGGTCAACATTCATAATCACTGCTCAAAGCCAGGAGACATGGAGAAATGTTATTACAGCGGAATATCAGTATTCCAAAGCTTCCAGGCGTAGCCATGGGCACCCGCATGGGTCCCAGCTATTCCTGCCTCTTTGTAGGGTACGTTCCTGTTCCTGTTCCAGGCGTACACTGGCCCTATCCCCGAACTCTATCTCCATTACATTGATGACTGCATCCATGCCTAACTCATGGACTTCATCAACTTCACCACCAATTTCCATCCTGCACTCAAATTTACTTGGACCATATCCGACAACACCCTCCCCTTTCTTGATCTCACAGTCTCCATCACAGGAAATAGATTATTGACTGACATCTATTACAAACCCACTGACTCCCACAACTATCCCGACTACACTTCTTCCCACCCTGCTTCCTTCAAAGACTCTATCCCCTTCTCCCAATTCCTCCGTCTACGCAGCATCTGCACCCAAGATAAGGTGTTCCAAGCCAGGACATCTGAGGTGTCCTCATTCTTTAGAGAATGGGGGTTCCCTTCTCCCATCATAGATGAGTCCCTCACTCGTGTCTCCTTGGTACTCCGCAGTTCCGCCCTTCCTCCCCCTATCCTTAGTCGCAAGAGAGACAGAGTCCTCCTAATCCTTACCTTCCACCCCATCAGCCGTCGCATCTTCTATCTGTCTATATTACTAAAAGTTTGATCTTGACCACTTCATGTTTTTCTGTATATTGATTTTAGAAAAAACGCTGCCACTTACGGCTGATTTTTGGCCATCTTACTCAGTCCCCCTCCGCTGCGCAGGACAAGAGGATGTTTCCCATCGATGAAAAATAAAAGAGTTATTAATGTTTAAAAAATGTTGAGATTCTCTCTCCTGAAGGCCACACCACTTCCGGAGGGACTATAAAACCCAGAAGTGTTGAGTGCCTCAGTCAGTCTCTGCAAGATGCGGGAGCGAGAGGGTCACGTCTCTGTCTGAGCTGTGAATAACACTGAACACATGTCTACTAAACTGTGAGTGGTTTTACTGACCTGTCAGTGCCCTTAATGCGGTTTGAAAATAAAGTTTGGAAATGCTAAAGCTATGTTGCCTTTGGTTTGGAAATGCTAAAGCTGTGTTGCCTTTGGTTTGGAAATGCTTAAGCTGTGTTGCCTAATTAAAGCTGCCTTGCCAAATTAAAGTTGCCTTGCCTTCTATATAATTAAAAGTCTAATCTTGACAACCTCGCTTTATATTGATTTTAGAAAAAACGCTACCATGTACGGCTGTGATTTTTGGCCATCATACTCAGAGTCCCTCTCTGCTCATCAGGTGCCGAGGATTTTTCCCATCGATGAAAAATAAAAGAGTTATTAGTGTTTAAAAAATGTTGAGATTCTCTCTCCTGTCAATCACGCCATGAAGGCCACGCCCCTTCTGGTGGGAGGGGGAAGGACTATAAAACCCAGAAGTGTGGGCGTGGCTCAGTCTCTGCAAGATGGAGGAGGGAGAGGTCACGACTCGCTGTCTTTAGTGGCCTTGCCGTGAGTGAGTGAGCTGCCAGCACAACAGGCTTGAGTGACTGAGCCGCAAGCCCAAGAATCCATTCGGCCCACAATGTCTATGCTAGCCCTCTGGAAACCAGTCAGCCCACAACAGCTCCGGGCCTGCGCAGCGGGGTCTGGGGGGCTGGGTCTGGGGGCAGCGGCGCTGCAGCTCCGGGCCCATAGGGAGGGAGAGAAGTGGGACCCGGGGCAAGGACTAGGCCGCAGCCTTTGCCTCTCCCCTCCTCCCCTGTTTCCAGGCCGCTCAGCCCCCCCCCGCCTCAAGTACAACTTCATCGCTGCCGTGGTGGAGAAAACGGGGCCGGCGGTGGTTTATATTGAGATCCAGGGGAGGTGAGGAGCGAGAGTGGGGGAGGAGGTTATGCAGGGTGGGAAGGACTGACCAAAGGTAAGGGAAAGGAGAGGGAGGGAGACGTGAGGGGGAGCTCACCTGTGGGAGAGGGGAAAGAAGAGGGAGGGTGAGGAGGAGGAGGGGAAGAGGGGGAATGGAGGAGGATAGGGGTTGGAAGAGGGATGGCGAGGTCATGGAAATATTAAACGCAAAGTTATTAACTTTAACAATTTCTGTCATAAGTGCTGACCCGTCAGCCGCGCACGCGCAGTTTGGTGGAATATTGCGTTGGGGGAACGGGACCCAATGGGTCCACACTTGGTCTAGTCCAACACATAATCCTCCAAATTTGTCGGCACCTCCAACGGGATCCCACCACTCGCCACATTTTCTCATCTCCACCCCTTTCCACTTTCTGCAGAGACCGTTCCCTCCGCAACTCCCTGGTTAACTCATCCCTTCCCATCCAAACCACCCCCTCCCCAGGTACTTTCCCCTGCAACCGCAGAAGATGCAACACCTGTCGTTATACCTCTTCCCTCAACAGTCCTTTCAGGTTAGGCAGGGTTCACTTGCGCCTCGAACCTCATCTACTGTATCCGTTGTTCAAGATGGGGACTCTTATACTTTGGCGAGACCAAACGCAGACTGGGTGATCATTTCGCAGAACGCCTTTGTTCAGCCCGCATGAACCAACCTGATCTCCCGGTTGCTGGACATTTTAATTCTCCTTCCCATTCCTACACAGACCTTTCTGTCCTCTGTCTCCTCCATTGACAGAGTGAGGCTATATTTTGCTTGGGCAGCTTCCAGCCCAGTGGTATGACTGATGATGTCTCTCACTCAGGTAACCACAGCATTCCCTCTCTCTGTATCCCACCCCAACAAGTCACACTAGCTCCTCATTTTCACCCTACAAACGGCTTACAATGGTCTGTTTCCTTTATCATTGTTACAATAGACAATAGACAATAGGTGCAGGAGTAGGCCATTCGGCCCTTCGAGCCAACACCGCCATTCAATATGATCATGGCTGATCATCCCCAATCAGTACCCCGTTCCTACCTTCTCCCCATTTCCCCTGACTCCGCTATCTTTTAGAGCCCTATCTAGCTTTCTTGAAAGTATCCAAAGAACCGGCCTGCACCGCCCTCTGGGGCAGAAAATTCCACAGACTCACCACTCTGTCAGGAAAAAATGTTTCCTCGTCTCCATTCTAAATGGCTTACCCCTTATTCTTAAACTGTGGCCCCTGGTTCCTGCCTCTAGCGTGTCCAAACCCATAATAATCTTATATGTTTCGATAAGGTCCCCTCTCATCCATCTAAACTCCAGAGTATACAAGCCCAGCTGCTCCATTCCCTCAGCATATGACAGTCCCACCATCCCGGGAATTAACCTCGTACTCTTTTACATATCGTCCATTCTTTGTTCTTTATCTCTCCACATCACTGTCTATATCTCTCGTTTCCCTTATCCTTAACCAGTTTGAAGATGGGTCCCGAAACGTCACCCATTCCTTCTCTCCAGAGTTGTTGCCTGTCCCGCTGAGTTACTCCAGCTTTTTGTGTCTATCTTCCAAAGCTTCCATTGGGAAAGGTGGTAGGAGCTGAGCCCTTGAATAAAACAAAAGGGAGTTTCACAGATTGAGGAACCTTTGAGTTCATGGCCAATAAACTAGAATGAGACAACTTTGTTTGGATGAAGGTATTTTGGGCCCTTGGACAAACTGAACATAAGTGACTCTCCACGTTCCATTCTAAATATGAATGAATCAGATAGCATTAGCACATTGAGCTATAACGTGATTTACATCCTGCAGTTCTGAGGGAGGGTTGTTGATCTGAAATGATGAGTGGTTTCTCTCTGAGATTCGAAGGAGAAAGTTGTATCATTCTTGGCGCACTCGACAAGGCAGTGCATGGAGATTGTTTCACCTGTTTGTGGAGTCTGGGACTAATGGCCACTGTCTCCAAAATAAGGGGAGATCATTTAGGATGGAGATGAGGAGAAGGTTCTTCATGTCATAGGCGGTGAATCTTTGCAGTTCTCCATCTCGGGCTGCAGATGCTCATAGCATCACACAGTCATACAGCGTGGAAACAGGCCCTTCATCTTGTCCATATAGACCTAAATACCCCATCTAAGCTACCCCCATTTGCCTGCAATAGGCCCATATACCTCTAAAGATTTCCTATCCATAGAAATAAAACAGTACAGCATATGAACACAGATTCAGTCATCTACTTCATTCAAAACAGAAACTCATCGATTTCTGGTTGTTTGGAGAATCAAGGGGGACAAAGCAGGGAAGATAATGTTGAGGTGATGGAGTCGCCATGACCTTGGTGAATGGTGAGACAGGCACAAGGGGATAAGTGTTCTACTCTAGCCTCTGCATCAGATATTTAAAATCACGCAATGACTCAATCAATCAATCAATCAATCAATCAACCTTTATTGTCGTCTTGCAAAGCAACAATTGTACAGTGCAAAATGAGAAGACGTTCCCCAGGGAATACTGGAGCATCGCACATGAAACTTAAAACTTTTCACACATACTAAAACAATAAAAACAATCCCGTCCCTGATGAAACAGTATAAATAGTTAAAAGCAGGTAAAACAGCAACATTAAAATACGGTAAAAACAGTCATTAAAATGTCCAGGGCAGCTGATTTGAGTGGCCAGTGCCAGAGTTATTAAATTGTCAGTGCAAAGCAGCAGTATCAGGTGGGGTGCCTGTTTAGCAGACGCACAGCCTGTGCAGGAAGCTGTTTAGCAGTCTGGTAGTCCGGGCTTTGATGCTACGGTATCTCTTGCCTGATGGCAGGAGATCCAGATGTGTGTGGAGGGGGTGCATTTTTTCCTTAGCTATTCTCAGAGCTTTATTACACTTTATTCCAATTCAGCTGACACCAGAAACTCCACGATTAGGCACTTTGTGCATCTCGCGTCCCCGACTGGCTCTTGGCTTTTGAGTTGTTGAAAATGTACGTCCTCTTTCAGAACCCTTGACTGGTGGGGTCAGGGAGGGTCTGAGATCGATGTACACATTAGTAAATGTTGACTGAAAGCAACTTTGCTTTAGAGACTGAAACAATTTTGTAGCAAATTTGCCTGGTTCATCTCGTGCAAAGAATTTGAATTGGATGAGTTGAAGGGGAAGTTATATACCAACTCTTTGAGTGAACCACTCAGTTACATGCTTCCAACTATCTCCAAGGTCAACTCTATGTAACATTTGGTGGGATGGAAGGCAAACTAATCACTGGTAAAAGAAAGAAAGTTTCACTCTGGTCATTTTGATCTTGCTTCAAGATTGCACTGTAACAATAGTTGCTGTTGTGTAGGAAGGAACTACTGATGCTGGTTTAAATCAAAGATAGACACAGAATGCTGGAGTGACACAGCGGGACAGGCAACATTTCTGGAGAGAAGGATTGGGTGACGTTTCCTTCACCAGAGATGCTGCCTGTCCCATTGAGTTACTCCAGCATTCTGTGTCTATAATAATTTCCAATGGTTCATCTTTGCTTTGAAAAATAACAACATCAACGTGGAGCATTCGTGGAATCTGTGAGACAGTCCCATCTTGTACCTGACACCCTTGGAAGGACCCGAATGGCTGACTACACTCTTTATGGGAAAGCTGCTGGCAGTGAGATACAGGAGCTGAGAGAGTGTAGGCATTGGAGAAAGCGTTTGATCAGCTGTGGTTAATATTGTTGACACCCAATGACAGGGCAGCGGGGGCAAGGTCCAAAACTAATATGTTTCTGATGCCCCTCCTCATACTATCTTGCCCTCATTTATGGCCAGCATTGACATATTCTCTCACCAGCTAGAAAGCGGCCTCGACCTCTCATCTACCCCATTGGAGACCTTCGAACTATCTTTAATCGGACTTTACTAGGCTTTTTCTTGCACTAAATGTTATACAAGGTAAATGTTATATGTCATGTAAGGCAACACTTTTACCACCATGCCGCCCTAGATGTCATAGCAATCGTCCTCAGGAGATGGGTTGTACTTTCTCTCCAGCCCACCCTCTGTGTAGCCACAGTCACTCAAAGCACAACCATGAATCAAGGGCTCTCTCCCCAGAGACAAGAAAGGTCTCAATCCGAAACGTCACCCATTCCTTCTCTCCAGAGATGCTGTCTGTCCCGCTGAGTTACTCCAGCATTTTGTGTCTCTCCGCCGTGAATTTTGATTCTAGCTGTGAGTGCCAGGTTGTGAGTGAAGTTGCAATCCTGCATAAAAACATGAAACACAAAATATTTTTTTTTAAATCAGCAAAATATACATTTATGAACATATTGATTACTTCCCAGGAGGAGAGACCTTGTGAAGACAGGAGTTCAACATGCACTTAATTGCAATCCTTCCCCATTTGCCTGTAAATTGCAGGTTATTGATACAGAGTATAGAATATTGTGGCAGATAAATGCCAGCAATGTGCCATCTCTGTGTCAGTTCTACAGATTCCATGCACGGCAACTCACGGCTAATGAAGCGTGCGTTTTCTCCAACGTCACTACAATCTGCAGCCGTCATAGTCCCGTGCTACTGTACTTAACTCCTATATCAATTCTGCATCTGCCAAATGAAGAGAATAGCCATTGTCATCGGTGTTTAAACGGCCAACAGTGTGCATGGAGTGTTTTGTCAAGGGCCACATCCATGGTGATGCAGGAACACATATGTACATGGTCCCAACAGTGGAGCAGCGGTAGATTTGCTGCCATATAGCTCCAGAGGCCCGTGTTCGATCCTGACCATGGGTGCTGTCTGTGTGGAGTTTGCAAGTTCTCCGTGGCCACCTGAATTTTGTCCGAGTGCTCCGGCTTTCTCCCACACTCCAAAGTTGTGTATGTTTGTAGGTTAATTGGCTTCTGTAAATTGTCCGTAGTGTGTGCGGGTGATCGATGGTCGGCACAGACTCAGTGGGCTGAGAGCCTGTTTCCGCACTGTATCTCTAAACTAAACTGAACTAGACAATACACACAAATATAACAATCTTAACTGACAATAAACATTTGATAGAAGAAGTATGTCACTGTGTCTCTCGAGTCTACTCCACTTTTCCATGGGGTTGTGGTTGATAAATGATAGCTCTGGTTAAACAATAATCAATCATTGATTTAAGGTCAATGGAAATGAAGTATAAAGAGCAGTGGAACATAGAATGATGTCTCCAGACCCATTAATTGGAGATGAATTTCTAGACACATGTTGTCCAGGCAATAAATCTACTCCATCTAAAGCACACAAATGGAGTATTCCATTTTAATTGAAGTTTGTGCCATCTTGTTTAGAACAAATTGCGTATTTGCATAACAAAAGTGATTGTACCTGGAAATAAATCATTGTTTAGAAGGTTCTTTGGGACATGGTGAGGATGCGATACGTTTTATATACGAATGCAACTTCAAGCCTTATTATCCTCAGTAGAATGATTGACCAAGTTTGCAGGAGTGCTGGGTTGAGTTGATCCGGGCTTGTCTCTGATGGGGTTGTCATTGGCACAGCAGTGTTGCTATGGTGCTGAATGATGCCGCACTAGAGCCACACATGAGGATGCCACAACCAAGCAACGTTGCACAGTAGTGTTGGAACAGCTGCCGTGGTGCTGACTCTCTAGTTAGTTACTGGTTAATTAATCCCAGCAGCCAGATGCAGGAAAGATCGTGAGCCAACGATGGCATTTGGACAAGATCATGAATCTGACGAGAAGTCGGGCCGTTTCACCCCTGTGCATTGGTTGGCAAATGACACGTGGTCAGCTTTTTGCCCTTCTCCAGCAACGTTTCTAGATTACAAATATCAGTCGTAGATTTACAATTAACAACATGAGATTCCATAAGTGTGGCCCAAACCACTATGCAATGCCAACGCTCCAGTTTGTAGAGTGTGCCTCTGAATCTGGGTTCCTAAACCAGCAGAACGGGCTTCTCTTTGTCCACTCTTCCATTACCTAATCCCTTGAAACATCAAAGCTTTTACGGGTGTCGGGAGTAATGGGGAGAAGCAGAAGAATGGTGTTGAGAGGGAATGGTAGATCAGCCATGATTGAATGGCAGAGTAGACTTGATGGGCCGAATGGCCTAATTCTCCTCCTATAATTTTTGAATTTATATATTTATAACTTTTACATTCTAAATTCCAGGAAAAGCAACCATAGTTTCTGTAACTCTCCTCATAACATAAGTTGCATAAATCTCTCCTGTAGTTCAATAAATCTTTAACATAGTGCCCATGATAGATGGAGCTGTGATGTAACCAGGCTTTCTACAGCTCAGACATGGCTTCTAGCCCACAGTTTTCTAATTATGTTAATAGAACGGACAGACATGTCAAAAACTTCTTTGTTGACTCATTTTGGGTTCTCCAGAGGGACTAGATTTTCATTATTTAGAACATTCAGTTGTTCTACAGTATTTCTATCTACAGTAGATGAACGGAGATTGACCAACATTGAAAGCCATTTGTCACAGTTTTGTCCAACAACCTAATCAATTAATTGCAAAACACAAAGTGCTGGAGGAACTCAGTTGG
This sequence comes from Leucoraja erinaceus, assembly GCF_028641065.1. NCBI lineage: Eukaryota > Metazoa > Chordata > Chondrichthyes > Rajiformes > Rajidae > Leucoraja > Leucoraja erinaceus. The sequence continues at coordinate 1,124,152 of NC_073400.1, read as the reverse complement.
TCAGGCAGCAACTGTGGTAGGGAAGGAGAGACTATGTTTCAGATTGAGACCCTTCTTCAGATTGATTGTAGGGTGGGGAAAGCTAGAACAGTGAACAAAGCCTCGCAAGTGATAGGCGGATACAGGTGAGGAGAGTGTTTAGCAAATGGGTGGAGTAAGTGACACATTCTAGAGATGAAAAGGAGACAAAAGGGTGTAAGTTAAGTGGAGAAGACGGGGAGTGAAATAGAAGGCGCAAGGGACGGATATGGGTGGGAAGGGGATAGGGGCGAGGGGAAAGGAGGTCTGTTATTTGTATGAAAGAAGAGGAGGACAGGCAATGGGATTGATTGGAACCAGCAGCAATGACATGATATGCAATATCACTTCCTTTGAGAACTATATTCTGCCCTCTGCATCATCTCCTTTGCTTTCCCTATTGGACTAGAGTTGGATGATTGTGTTTATGTTTGGTATTGTCTGATCAGATTGGACAGTATGCCGAATAAGTCCTTTGACTGTACACGTGACAATAATGAATCTAAACCTCAAGCAGCAAGGAAATATGAAAATACTGTTGCGCCATTACAGGAAGGGATTGGAGATGGTTCAGTAGAGAATGCTGCCTGTCTGTGGAATTCTCTGCCTCAGAGGGCGGTGGAGGCAGGTTCTCTGGATGCTTTCAAGAGAGAGCTAGACAGGGCTCTTAAAAATAGCGGAGTCAGGGGGTATGGGAAGAAGGCAGGAACGGGGTACTGATTGGGGATGGTCAGCCATGATCACATTGAATGGCGGTGCTGGCTCGAAGGGCCAAATGGCTTACTCCTGCACCTATTGTCTATTGTCTATTAGAGGGCATTCACTATGAGGGGAGGGTAAACACAAAATGCTGGAGTAACTAAGCAGGTGAGACAGTATCTATAGAGAGAAGGAATTGGTGACGTTTCGGGTCGAGACCAGTTCTTCCTCTCCATAGATGCTGCCTCACCTGCTCACTCCAGAAAGGGTCTCGACCCGAAACGTCGCCAATTCCTTCTCTCCATAGATGCTGCTCCACCCGCTGCGTTACTCCATCATTTTGTGTCTACCTTCGATTTACCAGCATCTGCAGTTCTTTCTTAAACACTATGAGAGGTTGGACAAACATGAGTTGTTTTCTCTGGAGCTTCAGAAGCTGAGGGGAGATCGAATCGAGGTCTATAAAATTCTAAGAAGCATTGATGGGGTGGACAATCAGGATCTTTATCCCAGGGTGGACATTTCAAAGATGAGACAGCATAGCTTTAAGGTGGACAAAATTGCGGCAGCATCTATGGAGCGAAGGAAATAGCTTTGAGGTGAGAGAGGCAAAGTTTAAAGGAGGCAAGTTATTTTTGCACACAAGAGTGGTGGGTGGAACACACTGCCAGGTGTTGCGGTGGAGGCAGATACGGTAGTGGTGTCTATGAGGCTTTGGATATGCAGGGAATGGGGGACATGCATCACGTGCTGGCAGAGGAGAGTAGTTTATCTCGGCATCATATTTGGCACGGACATTGTGGGCCGACAGTTCTTGTGCTGTACAAAAAACACAGCTTTGGACAATTGTGAGATTTGGAAACCGTATGTGCTCATACTATAGAATTAATTGGCAAATCAGTTCAGTTCAGTTTTATTCGTCATATTGCACATAAAGTGCAAGTGAAATGAATTTGTCAGCAGCGGTACAATGATAAAGAACACACAAACGCAATAAACATTTAACACAAACATCCACCACAGCATCCATCACTGTGGTGAAAGGCACAGAAATTGGCCAGTCCTGATACCTGATCATTCTCCAGGAATGGTGCCAACAAGCATTGCTAACCACTGGTTAAACTCTTGTTTACTATTGTTTTGATTTCCTGCATGGATTAAGGGTGTAGATTGTACAATGAAATAAATAGTCTGGCCCTTTATTATCCCCTGACCACCTGTCTCCATCTGTCTACACTAGTCCATCTCACTGGAAAACGGAGGACAAAAGACCCAACAAGCTATTCATCGCACCATGGTGCTTCATTTCAGATCAACTGAGTGAAATGTTGATTCCAAGTCCATACCTGTTGTTTGCCAAACACTCAGACAATGATTACAGCGTGTTATTAATTTAGGAAGCGCACAACTAAAGAAACAAAACATCCAAACCGAGTAAGACAATTAGATCTTAATGAATTAAGAGAGGCATTGAACTGTACAGTTGACATTCTGGCTTTATACCATTGGTCTGCATTTGCCCCATATTCCTCTAAACCTTTTATATCTATCTATTTGTTCAAATGTCTTTAAAAAGTCATAATTGTATCCACTTCTATACTTCCTTTGTGCAGTCCATCCCATATAAGGACTATCCTCTGTGGGGAAAAAGTTGCCATGGTGGTCCCTCTTAAATCTCTCCCCTCCTAAATTAAGCCTCTGCATTCTAGTTTAAGAGCCCTCTCTCTCTAGCCTGGGAAAAGACTGAGTGTTCACTTTATCATGCCTCTCATGATCTTGAACACCTCCATAGGATACATCTCAGCCTCAGACTTTAGACTTCAGACATACAGCGTGGAAACTCCCTTCGATACACCAAGTTTACGCCAGTCAGTGATCACCCCATACACTAAAGCCCCTGTCCCACTTAGGAGACCTAAACAGCAACCTCTGGTGACCTTGCCCGCCACCCAAAAAAAAATCAAGGTCGAGGTGACCTGCAACCTCCTACCACCTCCCGTGCACATGTTGAAAACCTTCCTCGACTTTGAAGAAAACCGGCTTAGACCTGCGACAAAAAATGTATTGATTTTTAAAACAGCAACCTATTTTTAGTCGAGGCCGGTTTTAATCATGATGAAAAAATAGCAGCAACCTAGATGAAGCCTCGACCATGCGGAAACCACTTTCAACCATTAGGGAGAGTGACCAAAACCTCCGGTGACCTCATGGAAACCTTGGGTGGAGGGCAAGGTCACCAGAGGTTGCTCTTTAGGTTCCGAAGTGGGACAGGACTTAGGTCTCCACGAACAATTTTTACGAAGTGGGACAAATCCTCAGGAAGAAGGGTTTCGGCCCGAAACGTGTCCTACACACGAGGCTGCACACCCCGCTAAGTTTACAATTTTCTGTGTAACCTTCGAAGCATCTGCAATTAACTTACACAACCTACTCTGTACGTCTTTGGAGCGTGTGTGAGGAAACCGGAGCACCCAGAGAAAACCCACCTGGTAACAGGAGGAACGTACAAACTCCATACAGACAGCACCCATAGTCAGGATCAAACCTGGGTCACTGGCGCTGTAAGGCAGCAACTCAACCGCTGCGCCACCGTGCCGCCAGTGGTGTGGTTATGTGAGGGACTGTTTGATCTAGTTATCAATGATGGGGACATTGAATGTGAAGTGTATTGTTCCTGGATCATAACACCAGGAAGACCTTATCTTCAATTAGTAGCTCTCAGGAGTAGTTTCAGTGGTGAAACATTGTGACGGCTCTTCTTTGGAACATGGGATTGCACTTCAAATTACCGCAAGTGTGGGCATCTCTGTTAAGGCAGCTCAGGTTTGAGTGATGGCATATGTCATGTATTAGAGTCGGATATATCCTAAAAACCTTCAGCGCAGATAAAATCCTATGGGAAAGGGCCAAGTTTGAACATTGTCATTGTGAGAAAGAACATGGTAAAATTACATAAGGAAGTAAAGTTGGGTTTGAAGGAGTGGAGATTAAAGAAGGAAGGGAACACTTGACTTCAGGAAAAGGGAAAGGAATTAAAAGTCAAGAGCGTTTAATTGTCATATGGGCCGAAAACAGAACAATGCAATTCATGCTTGTTGCAGCTTAACACATCCATAAATGTGATAACTGGTCAATAATACAAACTAATCAACAGTACAATAAGTTAATAACCATAATAGTGCAGATGTTTGTAGTGTGACCAAAGACAACGTCCATCGAAGACCACAGTAGCTGTGGCTAGTGTTGTGCAGTGTTCAAGAGACTGAAGGTTACCAGGTGGAAGCTGTTGTGGAGGTTGTGTATTTCAGGCTCCTCCTGTACCCTGTTCCCAATGGTAGCAGTGGAGTGAGAGCGTGGCCAGGGTAGTGTGGGTCTTTGATGATTATGGCAGCCTTTTTGAGGCAGCGCCTCTTGTAGATCCCTTTGATGGGGGGAGGTCAGTACCTGAGATGGACCGGGCAGTGTCTCCCACTCTCTGTGATAACAGGTGGTACACAATGCAGGACTGTCCCCAGACTCGGAGAGTACAATGCCTCTGCTCCTGCCAAGAGGCTTCAAGTTCAAGTTTGCGTTTATTGTCACTTAGCCAATTAAGGTACAGTGAAAACATCATCGCAAGGTTTGATGTGATCGTCCTGAAGCAATCCTCAGGCTCCACAGCTGGCGAGGAGAAGAGCAAAGAACAAGATGACCATTGAGATTGGAGACTATCAACAAACAGGTGAATTGTGCCATGCAGGTCTTGGGGCAGAATTGGAATCCAGACACTGCTAAATGTAATGTCGTGGAACGGTGCCTCGAACCAACGTGTCATGTTGGGATAGCGCAGGAGTTTTGATGCAAGTTACAACTCTGTCATGTTGTCCAAACCCATTACCATCTGTGATTGGAAAGATATAACCCGTGATCTATCCGCAAGGCTGGAGGGTGTGAACGGCTGTGAGCATCAGGACTGACAAAGCAGGAGATGGTACTGGTGAAACTGAGGGCCCAAATCTAATAGTTCCAGTGTAACTAGGTCAAGAGCAATGGAGATAAAAAGCTGAAAATACCTAGCAGATCAGGTACCATCTGCGGAGAGAGAAAAACTGAATTAACAGGCAAGCAAAGACTGGCGGAAACCTAAAATTAGGTACTATAACACCAATTAAAAAACACTTAGACAATTACATGGATAAGAAATGTTTAAAGGGACTATGGGGCAAAAGTAGGCAGGTGGGACGAATGTAGATGGGGCATGTTGGTCAGCATGGTCAAGTTGGGCTGAAGGGCCTGTTTCCATGCTGTATAACTCTATGACTGTGAAATAAAAATGGAAAATACTGGAAATACACAGCAGTCAGGCAGCATCTGTGGGAAGAGGAGCAGAGGAATGTGTCTGGTCAAATACTGCTTTATCCTCCATCCCACTCCGACTCTCGGCTGTTGTGCTGTATGTACAATGAGGTCCAACACAACTCCTCATCTCCCTCCTGGCACTGCTACCCTCCACACTCAATATTGACCTATGACTGAAGGTAACTTGATTTCTCTGTCTGTATCACCCATGGCAGTCTGGTACGGGAACTGTTCTGCCGTTCCACAGCTGCATATCACTACAGAGAGTGGTGAAGGCAGCACAGCACATCACTGGCAACTGTCTCCCGGCCATTCAGGACATTTTCCACCGGCGGGGTCTGCGGAAGACACACAGCATCATCAAGGACCACAGCCACCCAGCACGCAGACTGTTCTCCTTGTTACCGTCAGGCAGACGATACAGGAGCATGGCTGCACGCACCACCAGACTTAAGGACAGTTTTTATCATCATGCCATCAGGCTTCTGAACTCATAAACGCATCATATATGTTGATTATTTTATTTATCATTGTCTTTTATCTACCAATGTCACTTTTATCTTTTTTTACCTTAATTTTATCCTTGTAATATCATTGCTGAGGTGACCCGTTGTCTTGTCAAACATATTTTATTGCCCCGTTGACCCTGGGTTAACCTACATATGACAGATAAAACTGAACTGAACTGATGAGCTATGACTCCAACTCAACTCCTTGCTTTCCCACACCCTTTTTTTCTCTGCAAATGAGGGTGTGCTTGACCTGCTTGGCAATTTTTCTTGCTTCACATTTCGGGCTCCCACCTCCTTTTGTCCATGGGACACATGAAACTGCAAGTGTTAAAATCAAACAAAAAGCAAAGTGCTGGAGGAATTGAATGGGTCAGGCAGCATCTGTGGAGGGAATAGATAGATGACGTTTCAGGTCGGAACTTTTTTTTAAAATGTGCACTTCCTGAGTTAGTGGCATAAATGAGTGGTTTCAGCCTTGAAACTACAGTTAAGATAAACCTTTCCACCCTCTTATTACAACAGGAAACTACAGGTGAGAAACTGAAGATATTCTTGGCATTAGAGTCAATGTGCTTCAGTTTTGTGTTTTTTTTTCAAGGAGAAATCTCCATGCACTTTCTCTTCTCGCTTCACTCACCTGCTGTTACAGGAAGAAGACTTCACCATTATCCTCCCTTTTACCGATTAGCGACAACAGCATAGGGAATAATGAGCCGTTTTATTTAGTGGGGCTAGAGGTCAGAACTATTAACTCAACATTTAACGAGCATCTCATATAATGAATTCAACGCTGTAAAAGTGAACATTTATTGCACTATTTCCAGTATTTCATGGACCATTTCTCATGCTCTTACATTCCAGCCTTTTATATTTGTTCTTTAACATGTTTCCTCTTAACATGCTTTCCCACATTCCCAGTTTCACAATCTCTGTTTTTCTTGTCTTGTCCTGCATTTATTTCTCTGTTTTATTCCATAACTCTATATTTTTCTCTTTCTTTCTCTCCCCTCTTACTCACACAGTTTTATTTCTCCCCCCCCCCTCCTTCCCTCTCCCCCTCTCCCCCTCTCTCTCCACAACACAAACCTCCCCCCAATATCCCTCTCCCTCACTATCCCTCTCCCCCTCTCCCCCTCTCCCCCCCTCTCCTCCACAAACCTCTCCCCCAATATCCCTCTCCCTCAATATCCCTCTCCCCCTCTCCCCCTCTCCTCCACAAACCCTCTTCCCCTGTTTTTCTCCAAGCTCCTTTGCTGGTGATTCCCAGGCAAGTCTTTATCTGGATATTCAAGTGCTTCATTCCTGGTGTTTTCAGCGTGACTGCTGTTCCCAAATTTCATTTGCCATCCAGAGATATCATACGTTGCCCTTTGAACAAATTCCAATATTAGAAACATAGAAACATAGAAATTAGGTACAGGAGTAGGCCATTCGGCCCTTCGAGCCTGCAACGCCGTTCAATATGATCATGGCTGATCATCCAACTCAGTATCCCGTACCTGCCTTCTCTCCATACCCCCTGATCCCTTTAGACACAAGGGCCACATCTAACTCCCTCTTAAATATAGCCAATGAACTGGCCTCAACTACATTCTGTGGCAGAGAATTCCAGAGATTCACCACTCTCTGTGTGAAAAAAGTTTTTCTCATCTCGGTTTTAAAGGATTTCCCCCTTATCCATAAGCTGTGACCCCTTGTCCTGGACTTCCCCAACATCGGGAACAATCTTCCTGCATCTAGCTTGTCCAACCCCTTAAGAATTTTGTACGTTTCTATAAGATCCCCTCTCAATCTCCTAAATTCTAGAGAGTATAAACCAAGTCAATCCAGTCTTTCTTCATAAGACAGTCCTGACATCCCAGGAATCAGTCTGGTGAACCTTCTCTGCACTCCCTCTATGGCAATAATGTCCTTCCTCAGATTTGGAGACCAAAACTGTACGCAATACTCCAGGTGTGGTCTCCCCAAGATCCTGTACAACTGCAGTAGAACCTCCCTGCTCCTATACTCAAATCCTTTTGCTATGAAAGCTAACATACCATTCGCTTTCTTCACTGCCTGCTGCACCTGCATGCCTACTTTCAATGACTGGTGTACCATGACACCCAGGTCTCGCTGCATCTCCCCCTTTCCCAATCGGCCACCATTTAGATAATAGGTCCTACTGCAATTGTACAGGGCCCCGGTGAGGCTGCACCTGGAGTATTCTGTGCAATTTTGGTCTCCTAATTTAACGAAGGACATTATTGCTATTGAGGGAGTGCAGCGTAGGTTCACCAGGTTAATTCCCGGATGGCGGGACTGGCATATGATGAAAGAATGTGTCGATTGGGCTTGTATTCACTGGAATTTAGAAGGATGAGAGGTATTCTTATAGAAACATATAAAATTCTTAAAGGATTGGACCGGCTCGATGCAGAAAAAAAGTTCCCAATGTTGGGGGAGTCCAGAACCAGGGGTCACAGTTTAAGAATAAGGGGTACGCCATTTAGGACTGAGATGAGGAAAAAGTTTTTCACCCAGAGAGTTGTGTATATGTGGTATTCTCTGCTACAGAAGGCAGTGGAGGCTAATTCACTGGATGTTTTCAAGAGAGAGTTATGCTTCTGTCCCACTTAGGAAACCTGAACGGAAACCTCTGGAGACGTTGTGTCCCGCCCAAGGTTTCCGTGCGGTTCCCGGAGGTTGCAGGTGGTTGCCGGAGGTTGCAGGTAGTGGAAGCAGGTAGGGAGACTGACAAAAACCTCCGGGAACCGCACGGAAAACCTTGGGTGGGGTGCAAAGTCTCCAGAGGTTTCCGTTCAGGTTTCTTATGCCCCTGTCCCGTTCAGGGTCAGCGGGATAAGATTTAGCTCTTAGGGGTGAAGGAATCAAGGGATATGGGGAAAAAGTAGGAACGAGGTACTGATTTTTGATGATCATATTGAATAACGGTGCTGGCTCAAAGGGCTGACTGGCCTACTCCTGCACCTATTTTTCTATGTTCCTAAGGGTACGCACTGACCAGCGATCGCCCATACACAAGCACTATCCTACACACTAGGGACAATTTATAATGTTACCAATGCCAATTAACCTGTACGTCCTTGGAATATGGGAGGAAACTGGAGATCCCATGCAGCCACAGGGAGAATGTATGAACTCCGTCCAGACAGTATCTATAGTCAATATCCAATCTGGGTCTCTGGCACTATAAGGCATCAACACTACCGCTGCAGCCTGTTATAACATACAACCTTGACACAATCGACGGGTGTCCGTGAGGTTAGACTGGGGCTCTATCATGTTCTGGTTTAATCTCTTGACATTACTGATCCAGACTAAGCACAGGCAGCAGGATACAGTATATGGGAAGATAGGCACAAAATGCGGGAGTAACTCTGCGGGGCAAGCAGCGTCTCTTGAGATAAAATTGCTTCTCTGTTTTTCCAGTTTGAAGAAGGGTCTCAATCCAAAACATCGCCTATTCCTTGTCTCCAGAGATGCTGCCTGACCTCCTGAGTTACTCCAGCATTCTGTGTCTGTCTTCAGTATAAACCAGCATCTGCAGTTCCTTGTTACACAGTATTTAAAGGGACGTTGGCATTTAACTTAATGTCTTTGTATTACACCTTGAAAAGCTAAATATTGATTATATCCACAGATGCTGCCTGACCCACTGAGTTCCTCCAGCACTTTTGTGTTTTGCTGAAGATTCCAGCGTCTGCAATTCCCTGTGTATCGATGGACATTGGTGCAGGCTGTGACAGGAGATGAGACGTCCAGTGAATAGTTCCGAATTGGCTCAGCTGCAATCACATGTTCACCATCTCATCTGTTCAGCATCAGAATTTTTAAATGAATATCACCAATATATTTTCTGGCTTGGTAAAAGCAAATTTCACTGGTCCCTTAACAATGCAGGAAGAAGATGTTTAACATCCTGACACCACCGTGCACCATTTGCAGAAGCAGGGACTGGGATACTGGTCTCTTCCACGCCTTGTCCTGATTTGGAGACCCAGGTGATGAGCAGCAGCCTCCATTTTGGAACGAGAAGTGGTGGGGGCCAGTATCTCAGTTGCAGCTTCTGCAAATGTTCCCCAGGTACTTTCCCCTGCAATTGCAGGAGATGCAACACCTGTCCATGGACCCCAACAGTCTTTTCAGGTGACGCAGAGATTCAGCTGCACCTCCTCCAACCTCATCTACTATATCCGCTGTTCCAGGTGTGGACTCCTGTATATCGGCGAGACCAAGCGCAGGCTCGGCGATCGTTTCGCTGAACACCTCCGCTCGGCCTGCCTAAACCTAATTGATCTCCTGGTTGCCAAACACTTTAACTCCCCCTCTCATTCCCACACTGACCTTTCTGTCCTGGGCCTCCTCCATTGTCAGAGTGAGGCCCAGTGCAAATTGGAGGAACAGCTCCTCATATTTTGCATCGGTAGCTTACACCCCAGCGGTATGAACATTGACTTCTCTAACTTCGAGTAGCCCTTGCTTTCTCACTCTCTCCATCCCCTCCCCCCTCCCCCTTCCCAGTTCTCCCACCAGTCTTAAGCCCCTATCCCATTTTACCAAGTTACTAACAAATTCTCCCGAGTTTTCCCCTTGCTTCAAACTCAGAGAATGTCCGTAGCGGGTTCGTAGGAGGCCATAGGTGTCCGTAGATATTTCGTAGCCCGTAATGCCATCCGTGGGTACTCGGGGCATCAGGTAAGCCGGGACGTTTTTTCAG